>NC_090648.1:39061184-39361184 GCF_040937935.1 Hyperolius riggenbachi
ACACACTCTGTCAGTCTGTCACTCACACACTCTGTCAGTCTGTCACTCACACACTGTCTGTCACTCACACACTGTCTGTCACTCACACACTCTGTCACTCACACACTCTGTCACTCACTCACTCACACACACTGTCACTCACACACTCTGTCACTCACACACTCTGTCACTCACACTCACACACTCTGTCACTCACACACTCTGTCACTCACACTCACACACTCTGTCACACACTCACACACTCTGTCACACACTCACACACTCTGTCACACACTCACACACTCTGTCACACACTCACACACTTTGTCACACACTCACACACTCTGTCAGTCTGTCACTCACACACTCTGTCAGTCTGTCACTCACACACTCTGTCAGTCTGTCACTCACACACTCTGTCAGTCTGTCACTCACACACTCTGTCAGTCTGTCACTCACACACTCTGTCAGTCTGTCACTCACACACTCTGTCAGTCTGTCACTCACACACTGTCTGTCACTCACACACTGTCTGTCACTCACACACTCTGTCACTCACACACTCTGTCTGTCACTCACACACTCTGTCACACACTCACACACTGTCACACACTCACACACACTCTGTCACACACTCTGTCACACACTCTCACACTCTGTCACACACTCTCACACTCTGTCACACACTCTGTCACTCAACACTCTGCAGGCGCGGAGCTAGGGGGGGTCGGGGTAGGACAAGTGCCCCGGGGCGCTAGGTCCCCGAGGGCGCCGCCAGCTCCTCAGCTGCAGTGTTTTTTTATTTATATCATTTATTTATTATACGCTGCTACGCAGCGCTCAGCCGCTCACCACCGGGCCGCCCGGATCTCCCCCACTCAGCGAGTGACGTCACTGACGTCACACGTCATGATCGCCGGCGCCGCACCGCCGCGCAGCGTCCATATACTAGTGGAACGCTGCGCAGAGCGGCAGCCGGCAAGTGAGTGGAAGAGGCGCCGCCAGCCCAGCCCAGCACACCACACCGGCCCTGAGCCCCAGCCATCCCTAGGCCTAGAGCGAGGCTGCGAGGCTAAACAAACAGGCAGCCGGCCGCAGACAGCGTGAGCGTGGACTCGTGGAGGCCCAGGTTAGGTGAAGCTGAGCTGAGCCCAGGACCAAAGGCAGGTGCCCCCCTCCCTGGCTCCCCAGCAGGAGGGGAGCAGGCTGCTCCCCTCCTGCTGGGGAGCCAGGGAGGGGGGCACCTGGTTACCTACTCTGGGCATATATACCCCTGGCTACATATACTGGGAATATATACCCCCTGGCTAAATAGACTGGGCATATATACCCCTGGCTACATATACTGGGCATATATACGCCCTGGCTACATATACTGGGCATATATACCCCCTGGCTACATATACTGGGCATATATACACCCCTGGCTACATATACTGGGCATATATACCCCCTGGCTACATATACTGGGCATATATACCCCCTGGCTACATATACTGGGCATATATACCCCCTGGCTACATATACTGGGCATATATACCCCCTGGCTACATATACTGGGCATATATACCCCCTGGCTACATATACTGGGCATATATACCCCCTGGCTAAATGGACTGGGCATATATACCCCCTGGCTACATATACTGGGCATATATACCCCCTGGCTACATATACTGGGCATATATACCCCCTGGCTACATATACTGGGCATATATACCCCTGGCTACATATACTGGGCATATATACCCCTGGCTACATATACTGGGCATATATACCCCCTGGCTACATATACTGGGCATATATACCCCCTGGCTACATATACTGGGCATATATACCCCTGGCTACATATACTGGGCATATATATCCCCTGGCTACATATACTGGGCATATATACCCCCTGGCTACATATACTGGGCATATATACCCCCTGGCTACATATACTGGGCATATATACCCCCTGGCTACATATACTGGGCATATATACCCCCTGGCTACATATACTGGGCATATATACCCCTGGCTACATATACTGGGCATATATACCCCCTGGCTACATATACTGGGCATATATACCCCTGGCTACATATACTGGGCATATATACCCCCTGACTACATATACTGGGCATATATACCCCTGGCTACATATACTGGGCATATATACCCCTGGCTACATATACTGGGCATATATACCCCTGGCTACATATACTGGGCATATATACCCTGGCTACATATACTGGGCACATATACCTCTGGCTACATATACTGGGCACACATACCCCTGCCTACATATACTGGGCACATATACCCCTGGCTACCTGTTCTGTGGACATCTCTACCCCTGGCTACCTGTTCTGGGGACATCTATACCGCTGGCCACCTATTCTGGGGACATCTATACTGCTGGCCACCTATTCTGGGGACAACTATAGACCTGGGGCTACCTATTTTTGGGGAACCACGTCAGATTGAGTGTATTTTGGAGAACTGCTGCCAGGTGAGAGGTGTCTACCATATTAAGGGGGCATTCTACCTATTTATGTGAAATGCTGTCTATTTATGTGACTCATGACTGCTGAATTTGTCTTGTTGTGGGCCTCATGGTTACTGAATTTGTCTTGTTGGGGGCCTCATGATTTGTTGGGGGCCTCAAGATCGCTGAATTTGTCTTGTTGGGGGCCTCATGATTGCTGAATTTGTCTTGTTGGGGGCCTCATGATTGCTAAATTTGTCTTGTTGGGGGCCTCATGATTGCTGAGTTGGTTATGTTGGGGGCCTCATGATTGCTGAATTTGTCTTGATGGGGGGGGGGGGGGGCTCATGATTGCTGAATTTGTCTTGGAACATGCTGGAAGGTACATACTGAGGGAGGGTGGGTGAGCGTGAGCCTGCTAACCTCCATATACATTTGGCTCCACCCATAAACACGCCCACATTTATTATATGACCACGCCCCTTTTTGGCACGGCGCAACCTTGACTTTGGGGGGCGCATTAATAGTCTTTGTCCCCGGGCGCTGAAAACCCTAGCTACGCCTCTGACACTCTGTCACACACTCACACACTCTGTCACACACTCACACACTCTGTCACACACTCAGTCACACACTCTGTCACTCAACACTCTGTCACACACTCACACACTCTGTCACACACTCACACACTCTGTCACACACTCACACACTCTGTCACACACTCACACACTCTGTCACACACTCACACACTCTGTCACACACTCACACACACTCTGTCACACACTCTGTCACACTCTGTCACACACTCTGTCACTCAACACTCTGTCACACACTCACACACTCTGTCACACACTCTGTCACACACTCACACACTCTGTCACACACTCACACACTCTGTCACACACACACACTCTGTCACACACTCAGTCACACACTCTGTCACTCAACACTCTGTCACACACTCACACACTCTGTCACACACTCTGTCACACACTCTGTCACACACTCACACACTCTGTCACACACTCACACACTCTGTCACACACTCTGTCACACACTCTGTCACACACTCACACACTCTGTCACACACTCACACACTCTGTCACACACTCACACACTCTGTCACACACTCACACACTCTGTCACACACTCACACACTCTGTCACACACTCACACACTCTGTCACTCACACACTCTGTCACTCACATCTCCTCTGCCTGACACTAGCCAAGGGCAGGAGAAAGCCCCGGGTAAGAAAAGTTGGAGGAGAGCTATGTATGTATTTTAGAGTACGGAGGGGGAAAAAGTTGAATGTCGGCAGCAGTGGACATTAGCACCGGTCACATTGGAGGGGTCACAGAGCAAGACCGGCATCGAAAGGGGACAGTGTGGCGGCACAGGAACTAAGTGCACCGGTGCGGGCACTGAGATGCCTGGGCACTGAAGAGAACACGGACACGGGTGGTCGCAGCCACCTTAGGATTTGATTAGGTTGGATGAGGATAACAAGTGACTTCTTGCTTCATGGTAGATTTTGTAGATACAAACTCTTGCGCAAAATCCTCATGTTGTAGTTGAATGTCTCCTTGTTCCCATGAAAATGTAAATGTTTTGTAATTTTTTTTCTACTTTATACTTCATGTAAAAACATTAAAAATTAAACTATTTTTTAATAAATTTTATTTCTTACACAACCTGTAAAAACAGGAAAACTATGTCGTCAATGAACAATAATTAACTTTGTAAAATTGGACACTGACTTTGAAAGCATATACCTTTGGTTTCATGCAACAACTGTTCAATGCTTGTTATACAGCAAATGTAGGTGATGATGTGCAGCCAGAGGTAGGGTTGGATATCCCTGGCTACCTATGCTGCGGCCATCTAATACTGGCGACCTATGCTGCGGCCTCCTACTACTGGCTACACCTATTCCTGGCTACCTATGCTGCAGCCACCTAATACTGGCTACCTATGCTGCAGCCACCTAATACTGGCTACCTATGCCTTGGCCTCCTACTGGCTAACCTATCCCTGTCTACCTATGCTGCGGCCACCTATTACTAGCTACACCTATCCCTGTCTACCTATGCTGTGGCCACCTACTACTGGCTACCTATGCTGCGGCCTCCTACTGGCTACACCTATCCCTGTCTACCTATGCTGTCACCACCTATTACTGGCTACACCTATTCCTGGCTACCTATGCTGTGGCCACCTATTACTCGCTACACCTATCCCTGGCTACCTATGCTGTGGCCACCTATTACTCGCTACACCTATTCCTGGCTACCTATGCTGTGGCCACCTATTACTCGCTACACCTATCCCTGGCTACCTATGCTGTGGCCACCTATTACTCGCTACACCTATCCCTGGCTACCTATGCTGTGGCCACCTATTACTCGCTACACCTATCCCTGGCTACCTATGCTGTGGCCACCTATTACTGGCTACACCTATCCCTGGCTACCTATGCTGTCACCACCTATTACTGGCTACACCTATTCCTGGCTACCTATGCTGTGGCCACCTATTACTCGCTACACCTATCCCTGGCTACCTATGCTGTGGCCACCTATTACTGGCTACACCTATCCCTGGCTACCTATGCTGCGACCACCTACTACTGGCTACACCTATCCCTGGCTACCTATGCTGCGGCCACCTACTACTGGCTACACCTATCCCTGGCTACCTATGCTGCGGCCTCCTACTGGCTACACCAGGGGTGCCCAGTAGGTCGATCGTGATCTACCAGTATATCTTGACCGCCTATTTGGTAGATCCCGTCATGTAACATTTTGCGGCTGTCAGAATCTTCTGCCAGCCGCTGGCCAATCAGAACGAGGCGGAGAGGAGAGGGGCGGTACAGCGGGAGAGGAGGACGCAGCCGCGACATCATAGCTGGGGGCGGCGCTGGGCCTGGGCACAATGCGTCAGTGCACGCTGCCCACCGCCCCCTTCGCTCGCCGGACTCCGGAGGCACTCGCAGCGCGGCTGATGGAGGGGAGACCAGGAGGAGCCCCAGACTGCCGCTGGAACTGGAGGGAGGTGAATGGCCCCTACGCTTACCTACACTATACCTGGCTAACAATACTGAAGGCACCACACCTAACTGCACTATACCTGGCTAACTATACTGAAGGCCCCTACACCTAACTACACTATACCTGGCTAACTATACTGAAGGTCCCTGCACCTAACTACACTATACCTGGCTAACTATACTGAAGGCCTCTGCACCTAACTACACTATACCTGGCTAACTATACTGAAGGTCCCTGCACCTAACTACACTATACCTGGCTAACTATACTGAAGGCCTCTGCACCTAACTACACTACACCTGGCTAACTATACTGAAGGTCCCTGCACCTAACTACACTATACCTGGCTAACTATACTGAAGGTCCCTGCACCTAACTACACCATACCTGGATAACTATACTGAAGGTCCCTGCACTTAACTACACCATACCTGGCTAACTATACTGAAGGCCCCTACACCTAACTACACTATACCTGGCTAACTATACTGAAGGCCCCTGCACCTAACTACACTATACCTGGCTAACTATACTGAAGGTCTCTGCACCTAACTACACTATACCTGGCTAACTATACTGAAGGTCCCTGCACCTAACTACACTATACCTGGCTAACTATACTGAAGGTCTCTGCACCTAACTACACTTTACCTGGCTAACTATACTGAAGGTCCCTGCACCTAACTACACTATATCTGGCTAACTATACTAAAGGCCCCTATACCTATCTACCTATACTGAAGGCATGTATACCTAGCTATCTAAATGTTGGTAGATCTCCTGGACTCTGCAAGTAGCTCGCGAGCCGAAAAAGTGTGGGCACCCCTGGGCTACACCTATCCCTGTCTACCTATGCTGCGACCACCTATTACTAGCTACACCTATCCCTGTCTACCTATGCTGTGGCCACCTAATACTGGCTACACCTATCCCTGGCTACCTATGCTGTGGCCACCTACTACTGGCTACACCTATCCCTGGCTACCTATGCTGCGACCACCTATTACTAGCTACACCTATCCCTGTCTACCTATGCTGCGACCACCTATTACTAGCTACACCTATCCCTGTCTACCTATGCTGTGGCCACCTAATACTGGCTACACCTATCCCTGGCTACCTATGCTGTGGCCACCTACTACTGGCTACACCTATCCCTGGCTACCTATGCTGCGACCACCTATTACTAGCTACACCTATCCCTGTCTACCTATGCTGTGGCCACCTAATACTGGCTACACCTATCCCTGGCTACCTATGCTGTGGCCACCTAATACTGGCTACACCTATCCCTGGCTATACCTAGCGCATGCTGTGCTATGGAGAGGGGAGGGAGAAGCAGGAGTGCGTGCTGTGCTATGGAGAGGGGAGGGAGAAGCAGCGGCGCGTGCTGTGCTATGGAGAGGGGAGGGAGAAGCAGCAGCGCGTGCTGTGCTATGGAGAGGGGAGGGAAAAGCAGCAGCGTGTGCAGTGCTATGGAGAGGGGAGGGAGAAGCAGCAGCCTGTGCTGTGCTATGGAGAGGGGAGGGAGAAGCAGGAGCGCGTGCTGTGCTATGGAGAGGGGAGGGAGAAGCAGCAGCCTGTGCTGTGCTATGGAGAGGGTAGGGAGACGCAGCAGCCTGTGCTGTGCTATGGAGAGGGGAGGGAGACGCAGCAGCCTGTGCTGTGCTATGGAGAGGGGAGGGAGAAGCCGCAGCGCGTGCTGTGCTACGGAGAGGGGAGGGAGAAGCAGCAGCGCGTGCTGTGCTATGGAGAGGGGAGGGAGACGCAGCAGGGCGTGCTGTGCTATGGAGAGGGGAGGGAGAAGCAGCAGCACGTGCTGTGCTATGGAGAGGGGAGGGAGACGCAGCAGCCTGTGCTGTGCTATGGAGAGGGGAGGGAGAAGCAGGAGCGCGTGCTGTGCTATGGAGAGGGGAGGGAGAAGCAGCAGGGCGTGCTGTGCTATGGAGAGGGGAGGGAGAAGCAGCAGCACGTGCTGTGCTATGGAGAGGGGAGGGAGACGCAGCAGCCTGTGCTGTGCTATGGAGAGGGGAGGGAGACACAGCAGTGGGTGCTGTGCTATGGAGAGGGGAGGGAGAAGCAGGAGCGCGTGCTGTGCTATGGAGAGGGGAGGGAGAAGCAGCAGCACGTGCTGTGCTATGGAGAGGGTAGGGAGACGCAGCAGCCTGTGCTGTGCTATGGAGAGGGGAGGGAGACGCAGCAGCCTGTGCTGTGCTATGGAGAGGGGAGGGAGAAGCAGGAGCGCGTGCTGTGCTATGGAGAGGGGAGGGAGAAGCCGCAGCGCGTGCTGTGCTATGGAGAGGGGAGGGAGAAGCCGCAGCGCGTGCTGTGCTATGGAGAGGGAAGGGAGAAGCAGCAGGGTGTGCTGTGCTATGGAGAGGGGAGGGAGAAGCAGCAGGGCATGCTGTGCTATGGAGAGGGGAGGGAGAAGCAGCAGCGCGTGCTGTGCTATGAAGAGGGGAGGGAGAAACAGCAGGGCGTGCTGTGCTATGGAGAGGGGAGGGAGAAGCAGGGGTGTGTGCTGTGCTATGCAGAGGGGAGGGAGAAGCACTGACACACTCTTACTCACTCGCTCTCACTCTCTCACACTCTCACTCTCTCTCACACTCCCACTCTCTCTCACACACTAAGCCGCGTTAGACTGTTTGCACATGTGCAGTAATGTTGGAGGAGGAGGTCTCCCCTTTGATGGGTTAATTACGAAAACAATGTACAATACCACTGAGCTTGTACCATGTGTGGCGTGAGCTTGTACCATGTGTGGCATGAACAAAGATTCAATAAGATTTCTTAGTCCTGTTCTCAAAACGCCATCAAGATTACCATTCTTTCATTAGCATTGTTTCCAGGAGTAGAGAGCACACACAATTCCTGAAGGGACAGCTGAAATCCGATCTCTGAAGTGTGCTCTGAAATCACCCTGCTTTTGTGATGTAAACACAGCTGTACTGAGTCGCACAATGATGACATAAGACAGTGCACTTCCTAGTATACACCTCAGTGGGAGTGTCTGAAGACTCTGGGAGGAGGGCAGGTAATGAATATACAATGAGCAAGAGAAGGGAGGGGGGAAAACAAGAGTCAGAGAGGATATGATGTCAGCTTTAGCTGGGGAAAATGGCCACTGCCTGGAATAGGATTTTCTGCTTCTCATTTATAAAATTCTCAGGAATCATAACATGGACAGTACAATACAACTGATATATAAGTTGAACTAGTATTTATCTACTTAAATATGTGTTTTTTATTTTTAGGTTAGCATGGGTGTCGCTTCCTCTTTAACAGGAAGAATAAGAAGAATAAGATAAAATAATACATGCCTCCATAATTTAAACTCATGTATTGTATTTGCCCATTTATCCCGGTTATTATACCATTTAAATTATGTCCCTATCACAATGTATGGTGACAATATTTTATTTGGAAATAAAGGTGCATTTTTTCCGTTTTGCATCCATCACTATTTAGAAGTTTAAAATTAAAAAAAAAAAAAGAAATATTTCATCTTTACATTGATATTTAAAAAGTTTAGACCCTTAGGTAAACATTTACATTTTTTTTATTGTAATTTTTTTTTATATTAAACATTATATTTGGGTATTTTTGGGAGGGTGGGATGTAAACAGTAATTTTTTCTGTAAATATGTGTTGATTTTATTTTTTTTTTACATTTAGTTGTAGTTTTACTTTTTGGCCACAAGATGGCAGCCTTGAGTTTGTTTACATGACATCACTCTAAGCGTAACATATACGCTTAGAGGTACGCATGGGGACGCTAGAGCTAGAAAAAGCGAAGCTTCCAAGAGAAGCTGTCGATTTTTCTGTGGGGGAGAGGAATCAGTGATCGGACACCATAGCCGATTCACTCATTGCCTGGCTAACGAACTGTGGGCCGGGAGCACGCGCATGATCGGCCATGGGAGCGTGCGGACGCGCACATGGCCACCTGGACGTAGCTAGTACGTCTAGGAGGCAAAAGTAGTTAAGAGAGGGCCACCACACATGACGAGACAAAAGTTTCAAAGTTTTAGCCTCTCCCGGATGACCTGCCAATTTAGACTCATGAAATAATTGAAGAACCTGTAAACGTAATTGCAATGGAGCAAAGTCCACATCGGATGGTTTATCAAGAGGACTGTCTGACTGAAATGGTTGTAATAAAGCATGTATGTCAGGAAATTCAGTAGTCTGAACTGCGGCAAGGACTCGGCTAGGAGGTAGGATTGTTTCTGGAACAACAGGTAGTGTGAATTCAACGTCAAAACTCTGTGACAAAGCGTCACCTTTAATATTCTTAGAACCCGGTTTATAAGTAATTACAAAATTAAAACGGGAAAAAAACATTGCCCAACGTGCCTGCCTGGGGTTCAATCTCTTAGCCCCCTCTATGTACTCTTAGATTTTTACGATCTGTATGGACTGTGACTGGATGAACTGCCCCCTCCAACCAATGCCTCCAATTCTCAAACGCCATCTTGATTGCCAGTAACTCTCTATTGCCTATGTCATAATTTCGTTCTGCTGACAAAAATTTCTTAGAAAAATATGCACATGGATGCATACGTTCAGGATCCCCTGAAAATTGAGAGAGGACTGCTCCCACCCCAACTTCAGAGGTGTCGACCTCGACGAAGAATGGTAGAGTAACATTGGGATGATTTATTATGGATGTGGAACAAAAGGCAGACTTCAGTTTAGAAAAAGCTTCACAAGCTTTGTGGACCAATGGACAGGATGAGCATTTTTCTTTGTCAAATCAGTTATGGGAGCAACTAAAGTAGAGACATTTCAGATACATTTTCTATAATAATTGGCGAACCCCAGGAATCGTTGTATAGCTTTGAGACCCTTGGGTTGTGGCCAATCCAACACTGCTGAGAGTTTTTTCTGGTCCATAGAAAGACCTGAATCAGGAATTATGTATCCTAGGAATGGTACCCGAGAAACCTCAAACAAACATTTCTCTAACTTGGCGAACAGATAATTCTCCCTCAACTTCTGTAATACATATTTCACATGAACTCGGTGTTCTAATAATGTGTTGGACTATATAAGAATGTCATCTAAGTAAATTATGATGAATTTACCTAGGACATCTCTGAATACATCATTTACAAAGTCTTGGAAGACAGCCGGAGCGTTACAAAGACCAAAGGGCATAACAAGATACTTATAATGCCCGTCTCGAGTGTTGAAAGGCCGTCTTCCATTTGTCTCCCTGACGTATACCTATCAAGTTGTAGGCACCCCACAAGTCAAGTTTAGAAAAAATCCTGGCCCCTGAAACCTGTGCAAAAAGGTCATTGACCAAAGGTAGTGGATAATGATTTTTAATAGTAATTTTACTGAGTCCCCTGTAATCAATACAGGGACGTAAACCCCCGTCTTTTTTTCTCCTCAAAGAAGAACCCTGCCCCAGCTGGTGATGTAGAGGGTCGGAAAAATCCCTTATCTAAATTCTCTTTACTATACTGTTTCATGGCCAATCTCTCAGGGCCAGTCAGATTGTAAAGATGCCCTCATGGCGGCATGATACCAGGCAGCAATTCAACAGGGCAATCATAGGGTCCATGAGGTGGTAACTTATCTGTGGATTGTGGAGAAAAAACGTCTAAAAAGTCAAGATAAGGTGGTGGAATCTCATTAGACTTCACCCCTAGACTTAAAAGTGACAAAGTCTTCAAGCACACCCCTTGACAAAAAGTTGACCAACTGGTGAGTTGCCTGGAACACCAATCGATACAAGGGTTGTGATGTTGAAGCCAGGGTAACCCCAACACCAAAGGGCTAGATGGCATCCTGAGTACAAAAAACTGTATTGACTCAAAATGCATGACCCCCACCTGCAGAGAGACTTCAGGAGTGACTAAAATAGGAGTTTTGGACTGCAGAGGGGTGTCATCTATGGCAGTAACAAAACGTTTGGTCTGCAACTGTTCGACAGGAATACCCAGCTGAGTAGCAAAGACAGAATCAATAACATTTCTGGCTGCCCCGGAATCAATGAAGGCTAGACAATTTTCAGATCTACTGTTCCAGGATACAGTAGCTGGCAACAATATTTTTTTTACTTTTAAGGGGAGAAAACTGCTCACCCAAGTGAAGCCCCCTTACTTCACTTAGGTGCTGGAGTTTTCCCGGAACCCTTTTTGCAGAGCAAGACATTGCATAATGACCTTTCTCACCACAATATATACACAAATTTTCTTTCTTTCTCCTAAGCTTCTCTGCTGGAAAGAGCTTGGAATATCCCAACTGCATTGGCTCTTCAGTTGAAACAGAAGAGGCATACTCTGTCTACCAGAACTGGAATAAGTTTTCCCTTGTCGTTGGTACTTGATACGCCTATATGCCCGTATGGCCAAGGAGATAGCATCCTCCAGGGTTTTAGGTTCAGGGTGACTAATAAGAACATCATTTACTGCATCAGATATCTCCAAAAGAAATGGATCTAGAAGTGCTGCCTCACCCCATTTAACTGACAAAGACCATTTGCTAAATTTGGCAGCATATTCCTCCGCAGTATTGTCGGAGGTCTCTCAATTTATGGGCAGCAGTGGCTGAAATGTCAGGATCTGCATATATAGTGGATGTTGCTTTAAAGAAATTTTCGACAGGGGTAAGTGCCTCGTGGTCAGGACTTAGGCCATAAGCCCATGTCTGAGAGTCACCCTGAAGTAGTGTCTTAATAAGGGTGATTTCCTGGGATTCAGTTCCAGAAGATCTGACCCTGACCTCGAAATAAGACATACAGCGATTCTGAAAATTTCTGAAATTAGAACGTTTGCCAGAAAATTTCTCAGGCAAAGGCATTTTAGGCTCTTGTAGAGGTACATTTGGTATACTGGGTAAAGATGGCTGAGCATTAACACCAGCGGAGACATTTAATTGAGCAATTGTGTTAGTCAATTGAGTCAGCTGAGTCTGTTGCGTGGAAACCTGCTCGGTAAGCTGATTGACAGCTGCTGCTAGAGTCAAGATCTGGTTACGTAGCTCACCCATAATTTTTTGGGGCCTTGATAATTTCACGCTGGAGCGTGAACAGGTAGTGTAGCTAGTACAATTCACTACAGTGGTGAGTCGGATTAGTCAGGTTCAGGCCGTAATCGTACACAAGGTCCGAGGTATCAAGGTACAGAGTAGCTAGGCAATATCATAGTCAATAAACAGGCAGTCATTCTCATAAGTCAGATGTCAGTTGTATTGTAAGGATCAGGCAATAGCGAAGTCATGGACAGGCCGAACACGTGTATCGGCACAAAGGGATCAGACAAGAGCGAGGTCAGGAGGCAAGCAAAAGGTCGGTACACAGATAAATATACAATAGATGTTACTTCAATAATATTACGAGAATATTATGAATATATTACAAAATATATAACTACAAAATATAAGACTGACTAACTAGAGTACATATGCAGTATATTGTGCGTCTACACAATATATTAATGTAGCTCAATATAGTTCAATATAGCTAGCTAGGCCAGGAACCAGCGAACTGATTAGTATCAAGGTCACTGAGCAACTGACTCACTTGGCCTAAAATACTCAAGAGGCAGAGCAGATCCAGCCCCTAGGATGACAGCCCCTCCTGTCAGACACGCCTCCTCAGCCTGTAAAGGCTGCTCTGCCCCATGCGCGCCCGACAGGAGGAACTGCGCACGTGAAGCCCTTGCTGCACCGCCGGAGGGATGCCGGGAACACCTTCAGAAGACGTCGGAGGGATGCCGGGGATGCCCTGAGAAGACGCCGGAGCGGAAGTCTCGCCGCCGGAGATGCCGCTGGACCCGCCGGTGGAAGGTAAGATTGTTACAGATATTTATTGGCAGTGGTGTAGCTAAGGAGTTGTGGGCCCCTGATGCAAGTTTTACAATGGGGCCCCCCAAGCACTCTATGCATAACAATTGATACGGCTCACCAAAACCTAACAATGGCAACTACAGTGTCAGAGATGCAAGAAGGGGATGGGGAACAGTTTGTTAATGATTACGACTATTCAAAGTATCTATAGAAGTAATTATTATGAGCACAGGACCAATAGAGAGCCAATACTGCAGTTGAGGGAGGGCCCCTCTGGCCCAATGGCCCCGATGCGGTGGCTACCTCTGCAACCCCTATTGCTACGCCCCTGTTTATTGGCATGTTTATTTCCTTTAAAAACACATTGGCTGTCTGCCATGCTGATCCGCTGCATCTAATACTTTAAGCCATAGACCCTGAACAAGCATGCAGATTAGGCATTTCTGACTGGATTAGGTGTATGATTGTTTCAGGTGTGTGATTCAAACACTTCTGATGCCAGAGAGATCAACAGGACTGCCAGTCAAGCAGTGTTGAGTAAAGGAAATAAACCTCCTAACACCTAGGGCCTATATGCAGTATATTATATTCAATTTAAAGTAACTTTCCAGCACTTTGCAATGGAAACAGTAGCAAAAAGTAGGTAAAAAAAAAAGTACTAGCAAAATGATTTTGAATATTTGTTTGCTTCCTGGTGGCTTCAATGGAATTTTATTGACACGTTTAAAAATATCACCTAGGAGAAAACTCAGGAGAAAAAGCTAATTGCATTACGGCCTATATAGGCATATAAGCATATATTGCATATATACTCCTGCCCAGGGCCGGGCCGAGGCAGAGGCAAGAGAGGCTCCAGCCTCAGGGCGCAGTGTAGGAGGGGGCGCACAACCCACTCAGCTATCATTCCCCTATTGTGTTTGAAGCAGAGATAAATAATAAAAGGGGATACATGGCAGTGACTGCAGGCCAGATAACTAGAGATTAAGGTGTTAGGGAGCCCTAGTGCACCTCTTAGTCTATTAGCAATCAGTGTGTGACGGCTGGGGTGGGAGGGATGGAGGGTGCACTTTGGTGTCTCAGCCTTGGGTGCTGGAGGACCTTGTCCCGGCTCTGCTCCTGTCTGTTGTATGTTATGATTTAGGAAACTGGTGATCTTATCTATTTGGCTAGAATGCCTGTAAGACTCTCCTGAAGTGGCAATTAAAGAGAACCCGAGGTGGGATTTAATAATGTTAGTAGGGCACAGAGGCTGGTTGTGCACACTATCACCAGCCTGTGTCCGTATAGTGTCCCCCCAGGTCCCCCCCTGCGCTCTGCTGTCCCCGTAATAAAAACCGCCGTGCTAGCTAGTGACATGCACCTTGCCGTCAGCACAGTGTTTACCTATGTATTGCCTGTCACCACTGCTCCCCCGCCTCCTCTATAGCGCCGCTCCCCGCCTGCATCCCTCCCCTCCAATCAGCTTACAGAGGCAGGGAAGGAAGGGACACAGGCGGTGAGCGGCGCTATAGAGCAGGCAGGGAGGGGCGGTGACAGGCACTACATAGGTTAACACCATGCTGGCGACAAGGTGCCTGTCGCTAGCAAGGCGGTTTTTATTACAGTGGACAGCAGAGCACAAGGGGGGTCTGGGGGCACGCTATACGGCAACAGAGGCTGGTGATAGTGTGCACAAGAAGCCTCTGTGCCCTACTAACATTATTAAATCCCACCTCGGGTTTGCTTTAAAACATCTAATTACATTTATATATGTTTGCAAATTAATGGTTCTCCTCTGAATGTCCGGTGTATATAAGCTGTGTGTTTTACATCCTGTCAGTATATGCAGGAACCAAGGCCGAAGAAGGCTTATTAGCCAAAAGCTTACATTTTATTTATCTCTAAGTTATGCAATAAATTGTATCAACCTGATTCAAAACTTCTTGCAGCGGAGAGGAAAAAGGTGAGCAAGTAGTGTCTATTGGCACATATGCAATTAACTTTCTCTCCTGAGTTTTCTCCTAGAAGATCATTTTCATATTCTCTTTAAATCCACTTTTCACCATTAAAAATTGAATTGAAAAAGTACCCAAAAGTTGGTGAACAAATACTATCAAAATTATTTTGAGTATTTTTTTATGTTGCTATTGATTTAAAAGGCATTTTACAACAGAGGGTCATATGCAATTCACTTTTTCATCCGGTGTTTTCTCCTAGGTGATAATTTTCAACTTGTCAATAAAAAGCATTTTAAATCACCAGCAAGTAAGAAAATACTTAAAAAAAATTGTCTGTACTTTTTTACCTACTTTTTGGTACTTTTTCAGAGTGCTGAAAGTTATTTTAAATAGAAGATAAAAAATTATCTCCTGGGAGAAAAATCAGGAGAAAATGTAAATTGCGTATGGGCCCCAGTGTTTTTCTCCTCTTAAAGATAATCTGTACTCTAACATTCTTACAATAAAAAGCATTCCATTCTATTCATTATGTTCTCCTGGGCCTCTCTGTGCTGTTTCTGCCACTCCCTTCTGCAATCCTGGCTTGTAATTGCCAGTTTTAGGGCAGTGTTTACAAACAAAAGACATGGCTGCTAACAGCATGTGATAGGCTGAGAGTAGCTCAGTGTGTGAGTCATACAGAGCTTGGAGGGGGCCTGGAGAGGGTGTGTATAGCTTCTATCCTATCACAAGCAGAGCAGCACATTCCAGCCTGAGTGCCTGAGCCCGACAGAGCCGACAGAGGAAAGAAGATTAGATTAAATAACAGAGATAACGCAGCCACTGTGCAACTAGGAAAGGTTGCAGTAAGCCAGAGCACACTAGAACAGGTATAGGAACTTATAGAAGAAATACGGCTGAACATTTTGTTACAGAGTCCCTGTAAAGAAGAGTATACCCACTGAAAGAACATTTTGTACTGTGTGAAGTCACAGTTTATGGTACTTCTCTGACCTGATGGATGTGCTGCAGTTGTGGTGGTGGTGAGGTGTGTTGGCTTCATAGTTGAGGTAACTAAACAGAAAACAACACAAATGACTTAGAAGAACAATGCATAGCCCGAAAAGAAATTATTATAACAACTGTGGACAAATTCATTTTTTCTTGGTGAGAGAGCAGAAAAGCACCTTCCATAGCTGCATATACCCCAGCTTGGTAAAATGACCCTTTCCGAGTTCTCAAAAAAAAAATAACAAAATAGGAGGATCTCCTTTAAAGCCCCTCTGAATTGGGGGAACAACAAATCATTTAAGCCCATGGAGAGCTAGATTACCTTATTCTGAGAAGTCTGATACTGCTTGTTGTCTTTGGGGTTCCTCCCAGGGGTCGAGTCCTGCATGAACGCGGGGGGACGGCGTCCAATCACTTTTTTTGGACAGTGGACGCCGTCCCCCCTAGCACCCTGGAGGGGAGCAGCGCAGCAGAGAGGAGCATTGTGTGCAGCGTGGGGAAGGGCTGACGTTCCCCCCCTTCCCTCACCTTGGGGCTCCTCTCCCTGGCTCTCCCCTCCATAAAGATTGCGGCGGCGGCGATGACTGGCGGCGGTGACTGGCAGCGGCATCAATGGGCGGGAATTACCTCCTCCAGTGTTCCGGGTTGACGCTGTGCGTGCCGCTGCTCTGGTCTTCACTAGACCAGACTAGCTGCATGAACAGCGTCCACTTGCCGGAACACTGGAGGAGGTAAGTCCCGCCCACTGATGCCGCTGCCAGTCACCGCCGCCAGCCATGTATTTTGGCCCCACCCACGACCACGCCCACGCTATGCTTAACCACGCCCATTTTTGGAGAGGTTTTTAGGGTGAGTCCACTCACTTCTTTTTCCAGAACTAGCCCCTGGTTCCTCCCGTACCTTGTTGCCAGTACTGCTCTCTCACCAGCCTCCTGGAAGTTTTATCCAGTGGCCACAAGCAATTCTTAACAGTGCATGAGTGAATTTCTAATCACAAATGCACAGTGAAAGAAAACGCACATTGATGACCACTTCCTTTTCGTGTGCACACACACAGTTCAAAACTCCTACGTGCATGCATAGTTCTGAACCACTTAGCACCACTGGTGGAAACTCCTGCGATGCTCTTTGACTGATTGAGCCAGCCAGAACAATAGGATTGGGGATGCAGAACGAGGGGGACCCCGAGGAGAACAAACAGCATCAAACTTCTTGGGGGAAGGCAAAAAATGTTGCATGAAACTGTTAGTTCATATCCACAGTGGCTTTTTACCTCAAAGTGGTTAATTCATTAGAGACATTCAGGGCTTGATTCCCAAAAGAGTGCTAACTGCTAGCACGAGTGTTTTCACGCGAATTTTCAAGTTTTCACGCAAAAGCGTGGTTATACGCACAAACGCAAATGTTTGGACGCAAATGATAACGTTTTTGTGTGAAAATTCACATTTGTGCGCTGAAGCGGTATCGTTTGCACGCAAAAATGAGAAATTGTGTGCGAAAATTTGCAATCGTGCGAAAAGGCGAAAGGCCTTTTCGCGCGAAAACACTTGTGCTATCAGTTAGCACTCTTTTGTGAATCAAGCTCTCTGCCTGTTACCTTTCCTCCTGATTTTTCTCCAAGCAGATATTGTCAAACCTAATCAAAACCCTTTTAAAGCTCCCAACAAGCAAGAAATTACTCAAAATGAGTTTTATATTACATTTTACCTACTTTTGAATACTTTTTTCTTTCTTTTTTGTTGGAAGGTGTCTTTAATAATGGGGTAGATGATGTATCTGGCTTTACTGAAGGGAAGAAACACATGGTTTGGGCTGACTCAAAAAAGGAGAAAGCTTTCAATACTCCATCTGAGATTCTGATTTTCTTTGGGCCCTTTTACACTTTATGCCCTGGTATGCATTGGTATGTGTTAGTACGTATGGGTATGTGTATTTTTCCATAGCATAGCAGTACATTGTGAAGAAGATTTCAGTTAGAAAAAGCATGTAGTGGGAATTGGGCCATAGGAAAACCATGGGTAATACTTTTTTCAGCTATAACTGAGAGCATCTGATTAAGTGTAAAAAGGGGCATTAGGGTAGAGTTTAAAAGGTATTTTAGTCTGAGTTCTTCAGGAAAATCTGATGAGCAGGGTTGCTCAAATCCAAATTCAGGTGAAACCCCGATAGTTGCTATCCGGATTTCACCCAGTTACTTGTGCCGGCTGGGCGGGGGGTCAAGCTTACCTGTCTGACGTCTTCTTAGGTCCGTCCGTCGGCGCCTCCCACGATGCGCTCCAAGCGGCGGTCACGTGACTCCAAACACTTGTAGTGTTTGTAGTCATGTGACGCGCGTGGAACGCATCGTGAGATACGCAGAGGGACGGACCTAAGAAGACGTCAGACAGGTAAGCTTGACACCCCCCCGCCCACCCCGCACAGGTAACTGGATGAAATCTACTGATGAGTAAACCTAGCATAGTGTGCTGGACATGTAAGACTCTTCTAGATCTGTTCTTCAACTCTTCAGAGCATACCATCATTCACTGCAGACCGCAGAGAAGTTATCTGTTTTGAGAAGTTGCAGAAGACAAGTTTTCTGCTTTGTTGACTTGTGAATATAATTTTGTTATGTACGGAGCGTGAACAACAGTGATCTTAAGCTTGAGTTCCTGCAGGTGGGGGATAGTACAACAGAGATGATAGCGGTAAGGTTTGCTTTCAGGTGACTGCAGATACTAGGTCTTTGTAGTTGATTGCATGCTATCTCTGATTAGCTAGATAATCGTTATCAGAAGTAGAGACAGGATTTTCTCTGGCAGCCATTTTGGAAAAATGCTTAGTGGTTAGCTGATGGTCATCATTTCTTTTTAGAAGCTGCTAGGAATTTGGTCTACAGCAGTGTTCAGAAACAAATGATCCAGAAGCAGGAAAAAAAAATGCCGGTGGCTGGTAGCCGAAAAGGGCGCCACCATAGACTCTTATGCAATTATTGTTAATTATGGTGAAAAAAAACAGAAAAAGGACGCCCGATAAATATTGTTAATAACATTAGAACATTAAAGTTTTTGAAGTATGTTATCGTTTTAGAAGCTTGCAATGTTATAGTTTTTGTCATATTATATTGTTTGTATGTACAGATTTATGTTAGCAAAGATATTATTGTTTCTATGTGTAAAAGGGTGTTTCTTCTGGTTAGGGACCAACGGGGGGGGGGGGGGGGGTGTTAGATTCCACGGTTGTTAGGGTTAGGCACCACCAGGGAGGTGGTTAGGGTTAGGCACCACCAGGGGAAGGTTCTGTGTGAGAGTAGGGTTGGGTCAAGCTGTATTGTTAAATTACGTTACGATTTTTAACGTTAATATTTTCATTATCAACTCCCGTCTGTTTTAATACCATATTTATCATTAACCAATCTCGTTAACAATGTTTATCATTATTAAGATTTCATTATCCAGCCGCGCCCTTTTTCTCCTGGTGCTATTTTTTCATGCACGCATTGATCTGGTTGAAAAGAGGTAGACATATAAACTATCATGAATACGATCTGAAGAAGGGCTGTCCAAAAGCTTATTCTTTTTCTGTTCAGTTAACCAATAAATGGTATCCTGATTCAAAATGTTTTGCTTTTACTGATGGCTAATCCAGTACATTAATAAGCACTGAGAAAGTTAATAGGCTCATAAAATGAGGTGTGTGAAATGCAGCCAACATGGTGATTTTTACTCACATGAGCAGCTAAAAAGAGGCAGCTAGAAAAAATATATGTATGGCAGCTAATAGAGAGGTAAAATCAGGGATGGTCGTAGTCAGCCAACTTCGCTACGCTGGAACTACGCATAGTTTCAAGCAGTTACACTTCGCCAAACTATGGCTTTGAAATCAAATATTCGCTTCATATGCATTTCGTAGACTATGCATTAAAATATGCAATTACGCGTAGTGTGAAGCGTAGTGTATGCGAATGCTTATGCCCGTATGCAGAAAATTTTACGCATTAATTCCTTTTTTAAATGCTTATACCAGGAGCTCTTCTATGCGTACATTCCCCTTTCCAATGCGTAAATTTGTAAGCATACAATCGCACGCGGAAAATTAGCCGCGAGTAACGCATTCGTAGTTCACTACGCAATACACATGTTAACTATGCATAGTGGGTGTACCGCTACGCGGAAATTCGTAGGGGTAGTTTTGACACTTCATCTACGAACTACGATGCGTAGATGCGAACTACGATGCGTAAATTCACACTGGCGTAGTTTCTACTCATCCCTGGGTAAAATGAAGGGAATTGCCAGGTTTGTTGGAAACAACATACTTTTTGAGGTAGCTGTCCCTTTACTTATACAGCTTTTGTCCTGAGGCCTTCTGCAGTGACTTTGTTCAGCCCAAACAAGATATTGTATCTTGTGGGCTGGGAGTCTGTGTTCCTTTTTTTTTCTTTTACAGGTTACATACAGCTGTATGTTAATGACCGAGTACTGGGGCGGTGGGTATATCCGGGAGATAAACCGCAAATTATGGGCTCCAGGCCCTGGAGGAAATAAGAGAACAAACAGAAAAAAACAAGAACAACAATATTGTGTAGTATTTAAAACACTTGGACAAACAGATGAAGAGAGTGAGGTGAGTTGCTGAAAGGCCACCACAATAAAAACGCATGTAGAGAATTCTATCTCCACACGGATCAACTCAGGAATCTTCTTATGAGTGTTGTCAGTTGATCTTCAGAAGAATCAAAACATAAAAACCCCTACTCGATATCAGATACCAGGGGAGGGTCCCTAAACCAGTGTGAAACTGTCTTACCTCGTACAAGGAATGTGAGTATATATATATATATATATATATATATATATATATATATATATATATATATATATATTATTGCTGCCCACAATTATTCATACCCCTGGCAAATTTTGACTTAAACTTACTTTTATTTAACCACCAAGTAATTTTTTGCTGACAAGTGACATGGGTGTCTCCCAAAACATAATAAGATAATGTACAAGAGGCATTATTGTGGAAAAGAAAACATTTCTCAGCTTTTATTTACATTAGAGTTAAAAGTGTCCAGTCCAAAAGGATTCATACCCTTCTCAATAATCAATAGAAAAGCCTGTATTGGTTATTACAGTAATCAAATGTTTCCTACAATTGCAGACCAGCTTTTTGCATGTCTCCACAGGTATTTTTGCCCATTCATCTTTAGAAATGAGCTCCAAATCTTTCAGGTTGGAGGGTCTTCTTGCCATCACCCAGATTTTTAGCTCCCTCCACAGATTGACTATTGGATTCAAGTCAGGACTCTGGCTGGGCCACTCCAAAACATTAATGTTGTTGTCTGCTAAACATTTCTTCACTACTTTTTCTGTGTGTTTTGGGTTATTGTCATGCTGAAATGTCCACTGGTGCCCAAGGCCAAGTTTCTCTGCAGACTGCCTGATGTTGTTGAGAATCCTCATGTTGTTGAGAATCCTCTCTTTTCTCATGGTGCCGTTAACTGTGATTAGGTTCTCTTGTCCATTGGCTGAAAAACACTCCCAAAGCATTAGGTTCCCACCACCATGTTTGACAATGGGGATGATGTTCTTTGGGTTAGCGGCTTCTCTTTTTGAGAATGAAGAAAACATCATTGTGACGAAACAATTCAGTTTTTGTTTCATCTGACCATAACAAAGAAGACCAGAAGTTTTATTCTTTGTCCAGATGAGCATTTGCAAAGGCCAAGCGAGCTATTGTTTGTCTTATCTGGAGAAGTGGCGTCCTCCTTGGTCTGCATCCATGCAACCTAGCAGTGTGCAGTGTCCGTTGGATTGTCAACCTTCAGACATTGCCACCAGCAGAGCCCAGATTCACCAGGATGACCTTGGTGGTGATCCTTGAATTCTTTTTCACCTCTCTCACTATCCTCCTGGCCAGCACAGGTGTAACTGTTGGCTTCCGACAATGTCCTCTGAGATTTTACACAGTGCGGAACATCTTGTATTTTTTTTTTTTGTAATGCTGTGCACTGTAGCCACTGGAACTTGAAAACTTTTAGAAATCACCTTGTAGCCTTTTCCTGACTTGTGAGCAGCCACAATGCACAGCCGCAGGTCCTCAGTGAGCTCCTTAGTCTTAGACATGACCAACTGCAGAGAGCTGCTGTTTTCCACCTGTTGAGTTGATTAAAACAGCTGTTCCCAATTAATCAGTGTAATTAGGATGCTTTGAACAGCTTGGGCTATTTGGAATGGTATAGAACGTTGGATTTTCCCATCAACTGTAAAAGTTTGTGAAGGGTATGAATCATTTTGGACTGGAAACTTTTTGCTCAAATGTAAATAAAAGTTGAGAAATGTTTTTTTTTTTTTTTTTTTCCACAATAATTCCACTTGTAGATTGCCTTATCTTTTAGGAGACATCTATGTCATTATCCATCAAAATATGACTTGCTGGTTTAATAAAAGTATCTTTAAGTCAATATTTGCCAGGGGTATGAATTCCTTGTCTTACTATTGACCTGAGTTAGCAGGTAAGGCCGACAAAATGCGCTGTTTTGTGTTCACTACATTTTTTTTATTTCTCATTTGTTGCATAAAGTGTTTTGCTGGGGATCACAAACGCTGATGCACGCGCATCCCTGCTTGAATGACGGAACTCTACCAGCTGCAATCACCGCTTGGAGACTGTTAGATGGCGAAATACATTGTACAGCACTGCGATCTACGGTACTGGGGACTGCCGTGTCACTCGGCTGTCCCCTGGAGAGGCACAGAGAGCTATCGGCTCTCATAGGTATCAGCCTCTGGTAGACTGATGACGGAGTGGAGCTTCGTCACTCAAGCAGGGATGTGCGTGCATTGGCGTTCGCGATCCCCAGCAAAACACGCCCCCCACAGTTTACACCAATTGACATTGCACGGTCCTGGGGCTGCACCTTGCAACCGCCAATTGGCATTAGGCGCTCGCAAGGAGGTTAAACATTTTTTTAACATTTTATATCCCTGCGAAGCCCAGGTAAGTATAAATCCTTGTGTTATGTTTATCACAGGTTTACTATAAAAAATGCCCATGAAATTCTGGGTCAGTGTAAGCCACAAGACCCAGAGAAAACGTTATGTTCAGAATTACTAAGTTAAAGAGAATCTGTATTGTTAAAATCGCACAAAAGTAAACATACCAGTGTGTTAGGGGACATCTCCTATTACCCTCTGTCACAATTTCGCCGCTCCCCGCCGCATTAAAAGTGGTTAAAAACAGTTTTAAAAAGTTTGTTTATAAACAAACAAGATGGCCACCAAACAGGAAGTAGGTTGATGTACAGTATGTCCACACATAGAAAATACATCCATACACAAGCAGGCTGTATACACCCTTCCTTTTGAATCTCAAGAGATCATTTGTGTGTTTCTTTCCCCCCTGAGGGGGGAGTGCATAGCAGAACCACAACACTGAAGAACTTGGCAGCCTTCCAGACACAGGCTGACAAGTCTGACAAGGGAAAGATACATTGATTTATTACAGAGATGGTGATAGTATAAAGTGCTGCAGTAAGCCAGAACACATTAGAATAGCTTTTGGAACTTGTAGGATGATAAAAAACAGGATGCAATTACGGAGTCTCTTTAAGTTAGCTGATTCAGAATAGCCACTTGAACATGAAAAAAACAGAAATAAATAAATAAAATGAAAAATACCTTGAGGTTTTCCACTTATTGTTAGTTGTGTTCCCCCTCCATAGTGAATCACGGAGCTAGCACTATTATTTCCTGTGCAGAATTTCAGCATCACAAAGCAGTAATAAGTGGCATTATCTGTTTCTACAATGTCCTTTATACGGAGATTAGCCAGTCCCTCCAGATCAGTTCTTCCATAGTAACTGGAATCAACCATCAATCTGTAGGGGTGATAGGCATGGATTCCACTTGGGCCGCCCACTCTCCAGAAAACTCCAGTCCACAGAGGGGTTTGGCCGGGTGGTACGGTATATGAGCAATTGATAGTAACAGCGTCTCCTCTCTGAGCTGATATTTCTCCAGGCTGAGTGGCTGTGAACTCAGGAGTGCTGTCCTTTGGGTCTGAAAAGAAATGATATGGTTAGATGAAAATAGGGTCAATCCTACCTAAGAAGTGAGGAGGAATGAGGCTATACACAGCGTTTTGGTGGGTTTGTTGACTGCCTTTGCAGATAACATTTTCCTATACTGTATATTACAGACCCTCTCCTGTCTCTGTCTGGGCTTATTTAGGAGAATGAGCGGTTTGGGTCACTCTCAAATTGTAAAATAAATATGTCAAAGTTAGAAGCTCTCAATATCTCCATGGAGGGGTCTTTGACAGAACAAAGAAGGCTTAAAGCGGAATATAACCCTGCATTTCAACTTTGCTCTAAAATATTATTTACAGCATATTATATGCAAAAAGCATTTTTTTTTTTACTAGACCAGCATTGGAAGGGTTAAATACAGAGGTTTAAAGTTCCGTGGAGAGATATGCAGAAGTTCAGATTGTTACATTCTATTTAGTTGAATGTATCCATTGATAAATGTTACACACTCTTTGGCTGTCCTCCAGCTCCTTCTCAGTCAGAGAGAGTGAGTCACATGCCACACTTAGATACATTTATGTAAACAAAATGTATCTATTTCAGCTTTGGATGCGTCTGCAGAAATCTCCAGGAACTTTAAAGCCCTGTGTAACCCTTCCAATGCTGGTCTAGTAAAAAAAAAAAATGCTGGTTGCATATAATATACTGTAAATAATGTTTTAGAGCAAAGTTGAAATGCAGGGTTATATTCCGCTTTAATTATCCTTTGCTTAGTTCCATTAAGAGAGATTTGGAGAAATGGTCCAAGATAGATAGATTTTAAAAATGCAAAGAAGAATGTTTTTTTTTTATTCTCAGAAAAATGACAGTTTAAAAACCATTATTCTTTGCATTTTTAAAATCAGTTTTCTCAAAAATTAAAGGTCTTTTTTTTTACTTGTGCCCATTATTCTCCTTAACCCATGTAGCAATTTTGGTAGCAATAGCAAGTATTGGGGCCAAAGTTGACACAAAATTATGCGTAAATTAATGCGTAATTACGAATGTTTACAATTACATACAACATTAATTACGCTTTTTCCCAAAATTTTGCATTACAATTACGATGTGCAAGTGCGAATTAATATGCGTAATTATGTATAGGTATTATTTCTGCTCATCACTACTCTGCAAGTAGCTACTACTACAAGGGGGGCATTGTGGGAAGCCTCGGTAGAATTACAAGACTTTCCTCTTCTTAACCACTTGAGGACCCACCCTTTACCCCCCCTTAAGGACCAGCGCTGTTTTAGCTGATCTGCGCTGGGTGGGCTGTGCAGCCCCCAGCACAGATCAGGGTGCAGGCAGAGCGACCAGATCGCCCCCCTTTTTTCCCCACTAGGGGGATGATGTGCTGGGGGGGGTCTTATCGCTCCTGCCTGCTTGGATGTTGCGGGGGGGGGGCACCTCAAAGCCCCCCTCCGCGGCAAAATTCCCCCCTCCCTCTCCTCCCTCCCTTCCCCGGAGATCCGAGGCTGCACAGGAACAGATCTGTCCTGTGCAGCCTCTAACAGACTCCTGCCTGTCATGTGACAGCGATCCCCGGCCGCTGATTGGCCGGGGATCGCTGATCTGGTACAACGCTGCTACTGTTAGCAGCGTTGTACGAATGTAAACAAAGCAGATTATTTCCGCTTGTGTTTACATTTAGCCTGCGAGCCGCGATCGGCAGCCCCCAGGCTATTCACGGAGCCCCCCGCCGTGAATCGACAGGAAGCAGACGCTCGCGCGAGCGGCTGCTTCCTGATTAATTAGCCTGCAGCCGGCGACGCAGATCTGCGTCGCTGGTCCTGCAGCTGCCACTTTGCCGACGCGTGTTATGAGTGCGCGGTCGGCAAGTGGTTAAAGAGGAACTCCACTGAAAATAACGTAATGAACAAAAGTGCTTAATTTTTACAATAGTTATGTATAAATGATTTAATCAGTGTGTGCCTGTTATGATCAATTCTGCAGCATGTACTGCTGGCTGCAGTTTTACTGTAGACAAGCATTTTTTGATTTCTTTGCGCGCATTTGCTCGCATAGTTTTGCTTGCGCTCACACTGAGCGTTGATTCCATCTGCAGTCGCTCTGAAGTTAATGACAGTTTAAGATGCTCTTCTGAAAGCAAACATTGTCTGTTGCAGTGGGGCTGCAATTCCTTTCTTGCAGGCTGCATAGCTTTATCTGCCCTTTCCTGCTGTCAGCCTGTGACTGATTATCATTCACCTGTGTGGGAATCTGCATGTCTGCTCCCATTGGATGACCTCAGTATAAAGGACTGCTTCCTGCAGTGCTCCTCAGGCTATCATAGTTTCAGCATAAGCCTGTCTTGCTGTTACTCTGGCCCCAGACCGTGTTCATAGTTCTAGTGTTAATTCATGTGGACTGCACTGATCTCCTGCGTAGGAGTCAGTGAGTCCTTCTAGTCCTGTTCCTGTTTATCAGCATTTGTTACTTTGCTGGTCTTGCATCATATATTGGTTCATCGCCGATATATATGCATACTAGCACATTTGTTGTTTTCCTTGTATTCGTGTTACGTTAATACATCAGTGTTGCTGTTATATACAAACTCGAACTGTTTATATCCTGTGTTCAGTCAGTCAGTTTCCAGCACATTTTGGTAGGTTGCGCTTATCGTGATCACCCGTGCTTAGCTAGTTCAGTCCTGTTCCTGTTACCTTGCGTGGATTGCGCTCACTTCTGCGTAGAAGTAGCGAATCCTTCCTAGTCCTGTTCCGTGTCCTGCTCCAGTTCCTAGCTAGTGTTCCTTGCTTATGTTATATATCGGTTCATCGCCGATATATACATATGTGAGTCATTTGTAGTTTCATTGATAGCTGTAATTGTAATACGCTAGGAATATCATATCCATTGTATATTTGTATGTATTGCATTTGCCTGTCTTTGATTCTGCTGTTTACTGACTATTCTGTCCTGTCATTGCGAAGTAGGCCATCGCTGCGTCTGCGATTGGCTACTTCCTTTCAGTCTGTCCTGTTGTGGGTGCTTGCTGTCACTAAGGCAGTGACTAGTTTAGCAAGCGTTCATTCTGTTTACCTGTCCCTGTCTTTCTGAGTTCTGATTGATACGCTCAGTGCAACTTTTGCACTGAGCCATTATTGTGAAGTATTGTTTGTGGTTGATCGGATCTACGCCTGCTCTGTGCGCCACATCTCCTACGGGAGTCAGTCCTCTCCTCCACTACACTGGGGTAGTGTTGGGCCAAACAGTTCGCCTGGCGAACCTCTCTGGGCCTCTTACTACTTCCGGGTCGCAATGACCCGGAGTAGTACGCCTGCGCTGCCCGGCGGAGCGCGTCCTAGATCGCGCTCCTGTTGCCGGGCACTCTCTGCGCATGAGCGTGACGTCACTCATGACGTCACGCACATGCGCAGAGAGTGCCCGGCAACGGGAGCGCGATCTAGGACGCGCTCCGCCGGGCAGCGCAGGCGTACTACTCTGGGTCATTGCGACCCGGAAGTAGTAAGAGGCCCATGAATTTAGAGATGTTCGCCGGCGAACGGTTCGGGAACCGTTCGCCACATCTCTACACTGGGGATATCCTGGTTCCTTGTGTGTGTCTCCTTCATGTCAGGTTATGCATTACGTGCTGACTGTGCAGAATATACCACCGAGCGTAACAGTGCCCATTGTAAAATCTTTCCTCTCCCTGATTTACATTCTGACATTTATCATATGGTGATATTTTTACTGCTGGCAGGTGATGTCAGTGGAAGTAGCTGCTGCTTGCTTTTTTGGCAGTTGGAAACAGCTGTTATTTCCCACAATGCAACAAGGCTCCCACAGTGTGATGTCAGCACCATGGTCCTGACATCACACTGTGGGAAGGTTTTCAACACAATGGCCTCAATTCACTAAGATCACGCTGGAGATAATAAGGCAAGAGAAAACTTACCAACACACATCGATCTTGCCCTCTTAAGGTGTAGAGATAAGTTTTCACAGTGAGAGAGTTATCTTATCACTTCAGTCCTTAAGTTACCTCCTCTGTAGTTATTTTCACATGCAGTTAATTAAAAGCCTGTCTTTAACTTTAGAATTTTGCAGTTATTTTAAGGATTGAAACGTTAACTTTAGAGATCTCACCTTAACTTAAAAACAGAAGAGTTAACTTTAGGTTTGCCTGAGGTAAAATGTTTCCTGAATACTACATGCCTTATCACCATGGTGATAATTCTAGAAACATTATTAAAGACAGGAGATAAGCTTAGTGAATTGATGCCAACATCAGCCATACAGAGCCCCCTGAATGATGACCCGTTTGAGAAAAGGTAAATATTTCTCATGTGAAAGGGGGTTTTAGCTTCTGATTGGGATGAAGTTCAATCTTAGGCCACGGTTTCTTTTTAAGTAATTGTGTGATATTGTACCTGAGCTTTGGCTTGGGTACACTTTAAGGTGGGAGGATCGAGTTAGGTGAAGCATGACTAAAGATATGTATGCACGCTGGATTAAACTTGGCCAAGGCAGCCATTAAAGATTGACTTTGGCGAGAATCTATAATGTGTACATGAGTCGCCTGATGTTGTCTAAAGATCCAGCATTCTGGATAACCCCAGAGCACTTTGTTCTTTTACTCACCCTCACCTGCTAAAAGCCACTATGGCCTCGATTCATCAACACTTAGCAAATTTGTTAACAACAGTTTGGTAAAATATCGAATTTGTTAACTTCATTTCAGGATTCATCAAAGTTATCTACAGCTGTTAGCGAACATTCGTTAACGATTCGGTAACGATTCGCTAAAACGGAAGAAAGTGCAATTCATGAAAAAGAAAGTGGGCGTGGTTTAGCGTTACATTTAGGATTAGTTATCTCCTTCACTGCTCTGTCGTTATTCCTGTCAGATCATTGCTGACAGAGAAGATGGAGCCATTTGAAGTGGTTATGTAGCAGCTGAGAGTGATTCAAAGGCGCAGAAGGGCAAGAATAAGGTCTGCAACCATATAAATTTGTAAGAGAATAGATTTATTTGCTATAACACGACATCTGCATTTCTCTTGAATCATCTTGTAAGAGAACACAGGCAGTGCCAGGGTTAACTAATTTTGCTAGCTGCACTATAATTTTTTAGAAAAGGCTCCTATCAAATTGTGGGATTGTCCCAACCACTTTCAGAATCCTGGTCCAGGTGTTAAGCCCTATTCAGAATGTTGCTACGTAGTGCTCAAAGGACTGCCTTTTACCCACAATTCCATGGGAATCTTATGGCCTTGTGTTAAATTACCGCTGTAAAATGGAAATATCGACACGTTACCGAATGTTTACCGAATTGTTATCGAATTCACACCGAATGCCGAAAAACCTTGATGAATACAACTAGAAATCGCTAAACTTCGAATTCGGTAATTTAACAAACTGGAAAAAGTTATCTCAAAGACAATGATGAATCGAGGCCTATGTCATTGTTGCTTGAAGGATTGAACTCCTACCCAGAGGGCAACCGTTCTCATACTTGTGTATGCAGCTTAGGCAACAAACACTGAAGCCGATGATGAAAACACTCTCACACAGTCATTACATTCAAGGATTCTTGGATAGTGCTTTTTAAAATCCGAATTAATCCGGATCCGGATACCTAGATATCCAGATCCGGTTCGGATATCCGAATCCGACCTTTTAGATATCCGCGGGAACGCGGATATCCGGATGCATTATCCACGGATATCTGACCTATTCGGATATCTGGATAGAAAAACCGGAAGTGCCGTTTAACCTCCTTGCCGGTTATCCCGAGCTCAGCTCGGGGTAACCTGCGCAGGAGGATTTCTCAGGCCCCTCTGGGCCGATTTGCATATTTTTTTTTATTGCACGCAGCTAGCACTTTGCTAGCTGCGTGCATATTACGATCACCGCCGCTCGCCGCCGATTCGCTGCGTGCATATTACGATCACCGCCACTCGCCGCCGATTCGCCGCTACGTCATCCCGCCCCGTCGCCATGGCGACCAGGAAAGCCCAGCAGGAAATCCCGTTCTGAACGTGATTTCCTGCTTACTCTGATCGCCGAAGGCGATCAGAGTGGGTGGGGGGATGCCGCTGCTCAGCGGCTATCATGTAGCGAGCCCTGGGCTCGCTACATGATTTAAAAAAAAAAAAAAGTGCTGCGCTGCCCCCTTGCAGCAGGAATTGGACCGGCAAGGGGGTTAAATAGCTTTAAAAGGGGTTTTGAGGGTAAATGAGGCATGTATCATCATTATTTTACAAAGGGGAACACTAATTGATGATGTGGGGACTTCAAATCCCCCCCCTCCCCCCAAAAAAATGGCTGTCAATTAACATTAGGCCTAGGTTCCAGACAGCTGTCGTGCAGCCCACATTGTGTCCAAAGTCCAACTGCACAACTGGGACATGACAGTTTTCAGCCCAGACACCTCCAAAAAAATATGCAGCAATTGTGTTTTGGATTAAATATAGGTGGTATCAGTGGCCTGTGGCACCCTGGTCTGGCGGTGGGAGCTGCACAGGCAGCAGGAGCAGGGCAATGCAGCAGCAGGTGTAACGTGTGCCAGGAGCATGCCTGATGTGGCACGTGGCACTTGCCAAGTGTCACGTGGCACTTGGCATGTGTCACTTGCCACGTGTCACTTGCCACTTGTCACGTGGCATGTCACGTGACACGTGCCAAGTGCCACGTGACACGTGCCAAGTGCCACGTGACACTTGGCAAGTGCCACGTGTCAAGTGGCAAGTGCCACGGGACACGTGCCAAGTGCCACGTGCCAAGTGACACGTGCCAAGTGCCACGTGACATGTACCAAGTGCCACGTGACACGTGCCAAGTGACACGTGCCAAGTGCCATGTGACATTTGGCAAGTGCCACGTGACATGTGGCAAGTGCCGAGTGACAGTCAGACAGCAGAGGAAAAGACACTAGTGCACACTAACACATTAATGAATTAACAATAGTGTAGTGATAGTGAAGGGGTTAATCACTGAGCTTATCACTGTGTACAGCCCTTTGCCCAGCAGCAGCACTGCAGTTGTGCAGCACACACTCTAACTGTCACACTATGAGACATCAATCAAGCTAATTACCAATTACTATAGAGTAGTGAAGGGGTTAATCAATTAACAGCTTTAGGTTTATAACTGTGTACAGCCCTTGCTAGACCACCAGCACTGGAGCATGTCTCTCAGGAAGCATTCAGCAAGCCAGGATGATCTGTCTCATAATGGCAGCCCTCCTTATTATACAAGGGGGGCTGGCCAGTGTTCCTTTCTGTGATTGGGTGCCAGGGCTTAGGCTGGGAGGCCTTTGATTGGCTCAATGAGGTCAGGTGGGGCTGGTCAGGGTTCCCCTCTGTGATTGGTTGCTAGGGCTTCTGCTGGGAGTGTTACCAGTGTTCAGTGGTGTAAGTGCAGACTAGTGCCACAATGCAGCCAGCAGCATCTGTTTTAAACAGAGGAGAGACACAGACATGTGGCTCAGTTGATGTCCAACTTTAATATGAGCCTCAGGCCCTGGATCTCCTCAGAACATTGCAATCCTAGCAGAGCTCCATCTAGTGGCAGCCTTATTATTGTGCTGTTTGGAGGTCTGAGTTTAATCCTGTCACACACTCCCCCTCTTTAAATAAATGTCTCCTGACATTTCATGAATGAAATTTAATCATAGTTCAGATCATAGCAATCTGCATATGTTCCTGGCAAAAAGTATGAACATGAGGGCATTGTTAAAGGTATATCAATAGGCCTCTCTGTCTCTGGGGGATTACAGTGCTGTTCAATCACATTTGCATGAACATTCCATTTTTGAAAAGAGGGTTTTCCAAGGGTCTCATATGTGAAAATCTCCTTTGGTTTCCTTGTTCTTTGGGGAGGACTGTCATTTCTCTGTTCTTCAGGGACATTTGGTGTAACTGTGTCCTCGTCACATTGTGAATCTGCTTTTTGTAAAGATGGTGCTCTAGTCCCTTCTGTTAATTCTACAGGCAAGTCTTGGATTTCCTTATCTGATAGGCAGTGGCTTTCCAGCTGTTCTTCTGTAAGTTCCACAGGCAGGTCTTGAACATTTTCCTCTGGCAATTGATGGTTTTCCAGTTGTTCTTGTGGGGTATTATGGTCCCTAGGATAAAATTCTTCAGCCTCAGCTCGTAACTGAGGAGTAACACATTGCTCACTGTATTGGAAAAGTTCAGGACAGTAGTAATACCCTTCATCTGAGGAATCTGACTCTGTGCTCTCTGAATTGTTGTTTACTTTAACTCTAGCTGCTGGTCTGGTGTGAGTTCTCTTCTGTGATTCCTTTGCTTTGTTTTCTAGGGGTAAATCTCTGACAGGAAGCAGCAAATTGCGATGAATCACCCTTGTTGGTTTATTACCTTTCTCTGATTCAACTTTATAAATATGTTCTGGGCCTATCTGTTCAATTACCCTGCATACTTCTTTTTCCGAGTAGGTGCGGAGTTTTCCTGGCCCTCCCCGCTCTGACAGATTTCTTACAAGAACACGGTCACCAGGCTGCAGAGCAATTCCTTTGACATGCCTGTCATGGTACCTTTTCCCCTTTTGAGATGACTTTTGGCTATTCTCAGAGGCAATTCTGTAAGCTTCCTTCATTTTTAACGCCCATTTCTCAGCATAGTGTTGAGGTGATGCCGCTCCATTCTCATCATCTAGGTCAAATATTAAATCTATTGGTAGACGAGGTGCCCTACCATATAGCAGGTAGTAAGGGGCGTAGCCAGTTGCATCATGCCTGGTACAGTTATATGCATGGACAATGTGTGGTAGATACTCTTTCCACTGAGCTTTCTTCTCTTCTTCTAAAGTCTGGAGCATTTGTAACAGTGTTCTGTTCAGTCTCTCAACTGGGTTGCCTTGTGGATGGTACGGTGTTGTCCTAGAATGGGCTATTCCAGACAACTGTCTCAACCTTCTAAAAAGGTGGTTCTCAAATTCTTTACCTTGATCATGATGTAATTTTTCAGGATATCCAAATATAGGGATGAAATTGTCGAAAATCTTCTCTGCAGCTGTTTTTCCTGCTTTGTTTCGAGTAGGATATGCCTGGGCAAAACGGGTGAAATGATCCATGACTACCAGTATGTATTCATAGCCACCTCTGCTCTTCTCTAGGTGAAGGAAATCCACAGAGACAAGTTCAAAAGGAGCACTTGTGTTGATAGAACCCATAGGTGCCCTGTCCGGTACTGTCGGGTGCTTCTGTTTGAGGCAGCTACATCTTTTAGTAACATAGTCTGTTATCTGTTTCTGCATGAAAGGCCAGTAGAATCTTTCTCTTGCCAGCTGCATCACTTTGTCTGCTCCACAGTGGTCCATGTCATTATGTAAGTGTTTCAACACTATCGGAGTTAATTTCTCTGGAACCACTATTTTCTTCTGTCGTAGTAAGATGTTATCTTTCACACTCAGTTTGCCCCAATCATGTATGAGTTGTTTTCCTCTCCTGTCCAGGCCCCTTTTGTCTTCCTTTGAGGGAACTTTCTTCTTCGTTTTTAGATCCATTACCACTTGGATAGCTTTGTCTTCTGACTGAGCACTTCTGAGCTTATCCTTTGTAATAATTTCCTGAGGGTCAATATCTTGAAATTTTTCTTCAACTTGTGGTTCTAGGGCTAGTGACATGGCCCAAAGATCTGCTTCATCAACCCCTGCCTTGCTTCCTTTCCATATAGCAGAGATAGTCTGTGGTGTGATCACATTTATGAATTCGTCTTCATCTTCAGCAGTGTTTAATGGCATTCTAGACAACGTATCAGCATCTGCATTTTTCTTACCTGGACGATATTTAATATCAAAACGAAAATCAGCTAACTCTCCTACCCATCGGTGCCCCACACTATTTAGTTTTGCTGAGCTGAGAACATAGGTCAGTGGGTTATTGTCTGTAAATACAGTGAAAGAGGGTGCATAGTACAGATAGTCCCGAAACTTATCACAAATGGCCCACTTCAAGGCTAAGAATTCCAGCTTCCCTGAGTGCAGGTGATATATTTTTTCAGTGGGTGTCAGTGTCCGTGAACCAAATCCAAAAATACGTAGTTTATTCTCCTGATGTTGGTAAAGCACTGCACCTAGCCCATCTTGTGATGCATCAGTATGCAAGATAAATGGCAGATTAAAGTCTGGATAAGCAAGAATTGGAGGTTTGGTTAATAACACTATTATCTTGTCAACAGTTTCCTGATGCTTTGCTGTCCACTGAACTGAAGTTCCTGAGGGTAACTGCTGTGTTCTTCCTGCCTTCACATGCTGTCTCTCATTTGCTAATTCATTTTTACTTATTTTCTTATATTCCTTCTTTGTTTGCAGCAGGTCATACAGAGGTTTAGCAATTCGGGAGAAGTTTTGTATAAAGCAGCGGTAATAACTCAGGAACCCTAGTAGTTTTCTCACATCTCTCACTGTCCTTGGTGTTTTCTCTCTGACTGCCTGAATTGCTTCTGTATCCTGTGGGTCCATTCGGCATCCATTGCCTGACACAAGTCTTCCTAGGAACCTCACTTCTCTTTTGAAAAGTTCACACTTATTTGGTCTCAACTTGATTCCATATGCACGCATCTTCTGAAATATCTTTCTTAGAACTTCAATATGTTCTGGAAATGTCTTAGAATAACACAGAACATCATCTAGATAGGGGGAGCAACATTCATCTCTCAGACCTACCAGAGTCTCCTCCATGCACCTTTGAAATGCTGCTGGGGCATTCATCAAGCCAAAAGGGATCCTCACCCATTCATGTAACCCCCATGGTGTACTAAATGCTGTCATGTGCCTTGATTCTTCAGAGATAAACCCTTGATGGTAAGCACTTCCCTGATCCAAGATTGAGAACCATGAGAATCCACTCAGATTATCTAGAAGATCTTGAACTCGTGGTAGGGGATGCCTATCTGGTACAGTCTTCTTATTTAACTCTCTGAAGTCGATGCACAGTCTCAAGCTGCCATCTTTTTTTCGGACACATACCACAGGTGAGGAGTAAGGTGATTTTGACTTGCGTATCCACCCCCTCTTCATTAGCTTCAGTATATAGTCTTTTACTTCCTGATATAAGGGTCTTGGTATGGAGTTGTAGGACTTCTGCACTGGGATCTTGTCTCTTAGATTAATCTGCAGATTCAGATTAGGAATACACCCAATCTCTCCCTCCTCTCTTGCAAAAATGTCAGATTCCTCGAACAACATCTGCTTAGCAAGTGTCTGCTCTTCTTCAGTGAGATGCTGTAAATTTACTGGAGGATTCCATTTCTTGCCCTGGGAGCTTTGGGCCTTTGCTTGCATCATGGATACTGCATTCTTACTTCTTTTCTGTACCGCTTGTTTTGCAGATTTAATATCATTCACAAAGATCTCTTCCATAATTAGGTAGATCATGCCTAACACAGTCCTTGGTTGAATATATACAGTATGCTTAGTGGTGTTCTGAACAGGAATCTTTATCTGTTTTGTTCGCCCCCTGTGCATCTTCACAAGTATAGGGAACGCTTCCAGACCCCCAGGAAATTGACTGGGCAATAGTGGCTCAAACAGCACTGTATCCTCTCCAGGCCAGGAACGAATATTACACAGAATCTCACATGATTTTCCTTTCAGAACCCTAATGCTTTGGCTACCGGTATATATGCTACGTACCAACTCATTATCTTTACTAATGGATGACAATACAAGACCCACCAAAGCATTTGCTTTACATTTCCTTACATGCAATGCCTCACTTAATAGTATTGTGATCAGAGTTACAACTGTCAGCATTTTCTTTAATAATTTCTTCAATTGCATTAAACCCTATGATTGGGGTGAACGAGCAGTGTTGGCTAACTAGCATGGGTACAAACATAGTTACCTTTTTCCCATTATTCTCAATGTTCAGTTCAAGCTCAACCCACCCATCATAAGGAACAACAGAACCATTTGCCGCTTTAATTGTTAAGCATTCATTTTCTCCTAACAATTTTTCAATAGGCTGTACTGTAATGTGCTTTTGGTATTGTTTTATCCAGCTTGCAGCCACAATACTTATTTGGGACCCTGTGTCAACTAGTACTTTTGTGGACACACCTCCCAAACTACAAGTAAGCAAGCATTTATTTCCTATAAGCCTGGCTACTTTTTTTCTGCCCCAACTCTTTGGTGGGTGAGGCATTTCACTGGGTTTTGTACTGATTTGGGACTTGTCTTGAGAACTGGTCACTGGTTGTCCCTCACCTGTGACCATTCCTCGTTTCCCGAGAGCCTTTTCTGTTTCATGCAGCCACGCGCACTATGACCTTCCTGACCACATTTAAAACAATGCCAACATTTATCTTTTCCTTCATGCACACATTGTTTACATTTATACACAGTCTTGGTTTTAACACTGTCATTTAAAACCTTCACAGGCCCAGGTTCATTCTTTTTTACTGCACCTGCCTGTAGCAGAGATTGTACATTCTTTGTAAGAGCAGCAACTTGTGCTGTTAATTCTACCAATGAGGTTTGAGTATCACTGGTATGGTTTATGGACTCTCTTACATCCTGTGCCTGAATGACATTTGTGGTAGTCAGCTTGGATCTGCCTATGCCACTTAATCTGACTTGCCTCTCTGCTTCTATTCTGGCTAGCTTAGTGACTGTTTCTAGGAGCACATCATCAGTTGTCGATAAGTCTGATATATATGGCTTAATCTCTCTTCTAATGTCACTATATTTCTCACTTAACCCCTGATATAGTGTGTGCAGAAACACTCCTTGCACCAAGTTCTTGTCATAAGTAACTGCAGCACCAACTTGTTGAGAAGACCACAAAACTTTCTGCTTTAGTCCCATAACTCTATACACAAACTGCTGCGGAGTTTCTTTATCATGCTGTTTAGCATTCATCAGTTCCTGGAACAAATCAGTGCTGCTCCTGTCCTGGAGATGTGAGCGCAAAAACCTTTTAAGCTCTGCAACAGAAAGATCCTCCTTGTTTACCAACATTTCCTTAAAAGTTCCTGCTTTCACAGCTTTCAGCACAGTTCTGATGATTTCTGACTCTGAGTATCTTTCTTGTATACCTTCATCAATCTGTTTGCATACACTGCTATATGTAAGTTCAGAGTCCCAGTCTGAAATTTGACCACCATAAATTTTAAATTCTTTTCTTGGCAGGTAAGCTGCTAAGTCCTTTAATGTAAAGCCACTTTCTGTCATTTGCAGTGTTCTGTCTTTTGTGTGAATTATGCTGTGCTCTCTGTCCCCACTTACAGGAGGAGTGTCAGAGTTTATTTCTCCTAGCAAAGACTCAGCCAGTTCTTTCATCTGCAGCAGATATGCCTTCCCAGCCACTGTCCTCCATGCTGCACACTGCTTCTCCCTGTAAGTGTTCCAGAATGTACTCACAAATCTCCTGCTCACTTGAACCTGTAGCTTGGGGAACTTCTTTTCCAGCATCTCCCTGAATCTGCACAGCAAGTGAGTGCAACTGCTCCTCAGACAAAGTGTGCAGAAGCTTCTGGATCTGCCACTGCAGCTTTTTCACTGAAGTAGTGTCAGCCATCTCAGAGCCTGTGTAGCTTGCTTGAAGCTTTCCCTCTCTCGCTTTACTGTAATGATCAGCTTCTCCCTGTGACTGTCTTGCACAATGATTACACCATCCCAGGCTGAGCCCCCAAATGTTACCAGTGTTCAGTGGTGTAAGTGCAGACTAGTGCCACAATGCAGCCAGCAGCATCTGTTTTAAACAGAGGAGAGACACAGACATGTGGCTCAGTTGATGTCCAACTTTAATATGAGCCTCAGGCCCTGGATCTCCTCAGAACATTGCAATCCTAGCAGAGCTCCATCTAGTGGCAGCCTTATTATTGTGCTGTTTGGAGGTCTGAGTTTAATCCTGTCACAGGAGCCCTCTGATTGGCTCTAGGCCATCATCACCTTAGTTACAGTATTTTTCGGATCTGGATATCCGCGGATATCCGCGGATATCCACGGATATCCGGGTCATGCGTCAAACTATCCGCAGATAGCTATCCGGATTTGGGCCCAACTATCTGGAATCCGGATAGCATAAAAATTTTCGGATATCCGGAATCTGGATGAGCATCCCTGATTACATAATGCAAACTTGAACTGTATAACAAAAATCTGTAACCAGCAACCCACATTCACAGCAAATTCCTGCATAGAGTTCATAGCTGCACAAAGCAGGCAGCATTGCAGTTTAGGAACCATCATCAGCCACTGTAACTTCAAAACTGACACAACCAGTAAGTGCTGAACTTTGACCAATCCTATTGCAAGGCTGTGGTTATCCCTGCAGATAAAACAAGAAAACTAAAATAGGTTTGAAAATTACTGTATCTATTGGACTATAAGACTCACTTTTTCTTCCTCAAAAGTGGGAGGAAAAGGTCACTGCCTCTTATAGTCCAAATGCAGAGAGTTCCTGACTTGTGAAGGCCTGCCAATACGAACCTCCAACCTGCCGCAATGTCAGAGACTCCCTGCACTGTGCTTATGCAGAGGAGAACACAGGGGGACAAACGGAGGACACAGAGGGACAGAAAGGGGCATAGAGGCGGAGACAAGGAGAACAGAGATGGATACATGGGAGGAACAGGAGGATACAAGAAGCACACAGGTGGACACAGGGAGACACAAAAGGAACAAGGGGGCATGAGGTACAAAGGGGCACAATCCACAAGATGCTCCTTAACCATGGATGTACCAGGTTTAGTATATATTTTTTCCCCTGTTTTTTGTTATCTAAACCTTGGTGCACCTTATGGTCAGGAGTGTCTTATAGTCGACAAATACGGTACTAAACCACGCATAGATCTTACCTTAGGGAGTTTCCTTTTTTTGTCTACAAAGGTATATTATCACTTTAACTCAGAGGTAGGGAACCTATGGCTCGGGAGACAGATGTGGCTCTTTTGATGGCTCCATCTGGCTCACATACAAATCAGTAGGGGGTCGATTCACTAAGCTCACTGCTCAAGCAGCACAGCTTAGTGTGGCAACGCAAGTAACATTTTCAAAGTAGGCACACTAGCGCTGTAGCATGCACAACTAACTTACTCACGCTCCCCCCAAAACTAATGGCTGCTCCAATTGTCCCACCCTGGACCTTATCAGGTCCAGTGACTTTGTAGAACAAGATCACTTGACAGGCAGCCTATTGGGCCAATGTGCGGGGATCTCGTCCTACAAAGTGAATCAATCCCCAAGTCAGTTAATTGTACAAGCTGTTAGTCGGTATTTCTCCTGTCTGGCTCTCGGGGAAATTGCTGATGTTGCTGAAACTCAAGAGAAGCTGAAGACGTGTCCGACACTTTTGCTGCCCAGAGGATGAACTGTATACACATCGCCATGGCAACAGTAATAATCCTCTGCTGCGCATGTGTACTGTCCCAGTTTGAAACATATTGTATAGCTCTCACAGAATTACATTTATGGCTCACTCAGCCAAAAAGGTTCCTCACCCCTGATCTAGACTATATATTGCTGTATATTGATATGTGCCCCCTCCCTCCCCTCTCCCCGTGATGTTTAGCCTAAGTTAGATAGGTATGGAGAATTCCTCCCTTCCAAGCATTCTTCGAGACCAGGTATATTTTCTACTGCCATTAGAACTCTTAGTCAACAAACATTCTGTAGAGAATGTAAATCAATGAAATGATGAAAGATTTTAGAATGGGCAAACACTGGCTAAATAATTAAAACATTGAAATTGTAAAAATCTAATAAGCAATTTTATTCAAAACATTATTTTTACCTCTTAAACAATATATATATATATATCTGAAAACCTATATTAGCTTACCTACTGTTACTACCTGGGTGCCGTGTGCCGGCTGCCGTTCTGATGGTATTGCTGGTGTAGCTTTCACGTCACAGCAGTACTGGCCACTGTCAGAAGACCGAACATTCCTTATAGGTAACAGAAGCTTCCACGTGTTTTCCTGGGGTGACTGCCACACATATTCCTTTATCTTGTCTTTTCCTAACCGTGTTTTGACGTCCTTATTCTCTGAACACACATCACTTGTTCCTTTCCTCAAAGTGACCTCTTGTATAGACTCAGGTTTTATGTTATGAACAATGCATGGTATAGCAACATCTTCATCCTGGACAGCAAGGACCACATCTGGCTGCTCCACAGAAGCTTCACCTGAAGGATGGAATAACATGACTCATTACAGGAAAACACTTTCGTATCACTCATGTAAGTATTAGCATCAGTATTGCTGCATGCTGTCCATCAGCTGAAGCATAAAGTTTTCTATTCGATTCATACAATTCATTTACTTAAAGGGAATGTCCGAGCTGCCCCCCCAAAAAATGGGGGCAGCTTACCTGGGGCTTCCTCCAGCCCCTAGCAGCCGCTATGTCCCTCGCCGCAGCTCCGTTCTCAGCCACTGACTCCCGGTCCCCATCGGTGCAGAGGCCAACCTGCACAATACATTCCACACCACGTACGAGATGACCTGGTGAGATTGGCCTCTGCACCATCGGGGACCAGGAGCCAGTGGCTTCTCATGCATACTGATGAAATCAAGTTTACATGAAATTGTGAGTTACTTTAGATTTGCATGCAAAAATGCACAATTCCCATTGTATTACATGGTATGCAAACTATGATTCTGCAAAAAATAAATGCCACCATTTCCATCCTGTGGAAATAAAGTTTAAAATACTAAGTGGGCCTCCCGAGGCTCTTTTCCAGGAGGAGTTTGTTTTAGGCCACCTCGGCAGAATTGCATGTAGCATGTGTATGAAGCTTAGCTTTTTAGTAGCCAAATAAAGTAAAACTTTATGTGGCTCATTGGCTGCAGGGCCAAATTTTTTGTGCCATTGGGGAAGTGTGCCTCCCTCAGCCTGGCAAACTTGGAGTGAAACTTTTGCCTCAGCCCGCACTTCTGGGGGGGAAGCACCCGCCCGTCCGTGGGTGTGGGGGGCCGCCCGAGCTGGAGGGGATAGCGGGCAGGAAGGGGGTATTGGGCCTAGCGGCGGGGAGGGGGGTCGGACCCCCCTTCCCCTCCCTTACCTGGGTCACCCATCCTCCGCTCCCCTCCAGCTTTAAAGAGTTAAGTTGCCACCGCTATTGTAAGAGGCATGGGGGGGATCACTAACCTCTTCCGCGTTCCAGCGTGCGCTCCACTGACGTCACTTCCTGCTACGCCGCCCACTGTATTGTAAGTGGACGGCGTTACAGGAAGTGACGTCAGTGGAGCGCACGTTGGAACGCGGAAAAGTTGAGTGATCCCCGCTCGTGCCTCTTACAGCAGCTGCGGCAACTTAACTTTTTAAAGCTGGAGGGGAGCGGAGGACGGGGGACCCAGGTGAGGGAGGGGGGGTCCATCACCCCTCTTCCACCACTAAGTGGCATTGTAATGCTGACATGGTCTCCAGGATCCAGATCACATGTCATATCATGTCATCAGATGTGATCGGGGCCCAAAAGACCTATCAGAAGTTCAGAACCTTAACAGGTAACAGGTAAATAAAACGTCTTCCGGCCACCTGCTCGTTTTGCTGTCTTAGGCAGCCAAACAAGATATGCCAACAGAGGCTTACACTGCACCAGCAACTTGCAAACAAAAAATTTAGTTTGAAGATGCTAATGGGCTAAAGGAAATCTGTAAGAAAAAAATGGGATAGGGATCCTCCAGAGGCTTCTCCATCCTCCTTCCTTGGTTCATTCAAGCGCTGTCATTGACGCAAAACTGTCATCAACAAGGTCTTGTAGAGGGCTCACGCATGTGCCATAGCAAGGACCCACTTTGGGAGAAAAAGACTCCCCCCCTCCCAAGGTAATTATGTAAATCTGTGCTTCAAAAACTACACAGGTTTGCATTAAGTCATACAAACACTGGTACACATGACAGGTGGGGCCCCCGGGCTCTGACACCACTTGGGACCCCAAAACCTGCATGCAACACCAAAGGGGGAGCACAGGCGAGCTGACAGTGACAGATGAAATGCCACGTTTAATGTACTGCAAACAACTGCAAATAACTTAAGTGATAACATCAGGTGAGCAAATCATTGTTTTTACTAGTTGACACCTCCAGGACATAAATGTTAGTCCTCTTGGGTGGCAATCTTTGTGTAGTGGTGTATAGTGGCCACCATGCTTGTGCGCACAATCGTAGGAGTACAGGCGATCACAGTTTTCCAGCCCCTACGGTGAGGCTGAGGTAGTTCAATGACAGTTAAGTGACTAAAAAAACACTGTTTCTGCACTGAGGCCTTATACAGGGGGCAATATTTGATACTAGATGCCAGTAGGGGTGTGAAGGATTATTGGGTTATGGTCGGTGCACTAACAGGACCAACAAACCTGTCTCCAACACGTAATGTGGGCACTGGACACACAGGATTGCAATATAACTATAGCAAGAAAAAGAAAAACAGCACTCAGAAGGGTAAACTACTGTAGCACTAATCACTGTCTGCAACAACCAAAATGCACTGTGTGGACACACTGAACATCAATATCACAAGATCAAAACACAGCCTTTAGAAGGGCTCTGGGGTTAGTGCTGCCCATATTTATTCATACCTCTGGCAAATGTTGACTTAATGTTACTTTTATTCAACCAGCAAGTAATTGTTTGACGGGAAATTACATAGATGTCTCCCAAAAGATAATAATCAGTACATAAAGGGAAGTGAGCCGGGCACTCGGTTAGCAAGGGGGTCTCACCACACATTTTGCAACACCAGACTACTGTGAATCCACCATGTGTGCACTGCTGGCTGGCATTACCATGCACCGGGATGGTAATTACCATGCACCGGGATCTCAAGGGAAACATTTCTCGGCTTTTATTTACATTTGAGCAAAAAGTGCCCAGTCCAAAATTATTCATACCCTTTAAAAACTGTCACAGTCTGAGTGAAAAATCCAAAGTTCTATACCATTCCAAATTGTCCAAGCTGTTCTAAAGCATTCTAATTACCCTAGTTAATTGGGAACCACTGCTTTAATCAACTCAACAGGTGAAAAACAGCAGCTCTCTGCACTTGGTTTGTGGACAGTCATGGCTAAGACAAATGGGCTCACTGAGGACCTGCGGCTGAGCATTGTGTCTGCTCACAAGTCAGGAAAGGGCTACAAGGCCATTTCTAAATGTTTTCGAGTTCCAGTGGCTACAGTGCAAAGTATTATTAATAGGATACAAGATGTTCTGCACTGTGGAAAATCTCAGAGGACGTGGTTGGAACCCAAAAGTGACACCTGTACCCTCCAGGAGGATAGTGAGAGAGGTGAAAAAGAATCCAAGGATCACCACCAAGGCCATCCTGGTGAATCTGGGCTCTGCTAGTGTAAATGTCTCAAGGCAGACAATCAAACAGATACTGCACACTGCTGGTTTCCACAGATGCAGACCAAGGAGGACGCCATTTCTAAAGATAAGGCACTCAAAAGCTCGCTTGGCCTTTGTAAATGCTCATCTGGACAAAGAAGAAGACTTCTGGTCTTCTGTGTTATGGTCAGATGAAACAAAAATTGAATTGTTTGGTCACAATGACGTTTCCTTCATTTGGCGTAAAAAAGAAGAAGCCCTCAACCCAAAGAACACCATCCCCACTGTCAAACATGGGGGTGGGAACCTAATGCTTTGGGGGCGTTTTTTCAGCCAATGGTACCAGGGAACCTAATAACAGTAAACGGCACCACGAAAAAAGAGAAATGCATGAGGATTCTCAATGACAACATCAGGCAGTCTGCAGAGAAACTTGGCCTTGGGCACAAGTGGACATTTCAGCATAACAATGACCCAAAACACACAGCAAAAGTGGTGACGAAATGGTTAGCAGACAACATTAACGTTTTGGAGTGTTCCAGCCAGAGTCCTGACTTGAATCCAATTGAGAATCTGTGGTGGGACCTAAAGATCAGGGTGATTTGGAGCTCATTGATGAATGGGTAAAAATACCTGTGGAGACCTGCAAAAAGCTGGTCTGCAATTATAGGAAGCGCTTGATTGCTGTATAAAGGATTTTCTATTGATTATTGAGAAGAGTATGAATAATTGTGGATTGGACACTTTTTGATCAAATTTAAATAAATGCTGAGAATTTTTTTTTTCCCACAACAATACCTCTTGTACATCGTCTTACTATCTGTTGGGAGACATCTATGTTATTTCTCATTAAAAAAAAATATTTGCTGGTTAAATAATAGTAACCTTAAGTCAAAATTTGCCAGGGGTATGAATAATTATGGGCAGCACTGTAGATGGTGAATTAGTATTAAAACAGCAAAAAACTCCACAAAGGACACAGAACACAGGCTTAACTAATGGTTTCCCTATCTGCATCTCAGCTCTCTCCCTGATCTGCCTAGCACAGAAGCCAAACACAGACTGTAAAATGACTGCTGTGCTGGCTTTCTGATAGGGTAAGAGGGGGGGGGGGGGGGGTCCAGGAGGGAAGGGAAAGATAGCTGATTGGCTGCCATGTGTCTGTTGACTCTGGAGAGAGGGGTCAAAATTTGGGTCCATAATGATGTATAGGGGTGGGTCGATCACACCATGTGTTCGCCTGAGGGGGTGAATGCAAACACACGTTTTTTTGCTGCAAACTGTTCGCCGGAAGAACAGTTTGGGCCATCCGATCTCTATCTAAGATAATGGCATCAGCATTTAGGTTTTTAAGATTATCAAATCAGATAGTCAAACTAGGACTGTTGGTTCCAGTGTATAAACTAGGCACTGATGTCACTGATTAGGGTGACAATGATAATGATGATGATTGGTATTACCTTTGAACAGCATGTAGGTCCCATGTTGGTTCTGCCATTTCAGGTCTGGAGATTGATTATAATTATCAAGTTCTATTCTGCAGCAGAACATGGACTTCTTCAGTTTTTTGAGGATCGTGATTGTGATTGCTGCCATTCTGTCTGTCATGATGCCTCCCTGCACTGTGAATTCCCATTGGTAGGATGTATTTAGCCACTTGTCTGTATGGTTGTAAATGAAATCATTCTGTGCACATCGACCACTGGCTGCAGTTCTCCAGGACACTCTGACCCTTGTAGGGTTTATATTCTCCGGATAAGAGAAGTAACACGGGATAGTCACTGTTTCTTTTTTTTCTACCCTTATAGAGCCAGGCTGGTCTGTGCAGACATTCTGAGCTTTACTGATGCAGATATACCCTGCAGAGGAAGATATCACATATATACATTAGCTTAACAGATTGTATGTATGCAAACATAAATTAGGGATGGCCGGGCCTAGGAGAACTCATGGAGAAGCATGGGATCTAGTTGATCAGCTGATTGATTTGTAAGGCTCTGATTTGCTGTGATAATTTCCTGATTTAACACATGATCAGGACCAGCAAATCAGAGCCTTACAAATCTATCAGTTGATCAAACTGATCACATGCTTCTCTATGAGTTGTCCTATATAGATATATATATACAGTGGCTTGAAAAAGTATTCGGCCCCCTTGAAGTTTTCCACATTTTGTCACATTGCTGCCACAAACATGCATCAATTTAATTGGAATTCCACGTGAAAGACCAACACAAGTGGTGTACACATGAGAAGTGGAATGAAAATCATACATCATTCCAAACATTTTTTACAAATCAATAACTGCAAAGTGGGGTGTGCGTAATTATTCAGCTCCCTTTGGTCTGAGTGCAGTCAGTTGCGTATAGACATTGCCTGATGAGTGCTAATGACTAAATAGAGTGCACCTGTGTGTAATCTAATGTCAGTACAAATACAGCTGCTCTGTGACGGCCTTAGAGGTTGTCTAAGAGAATCTTGGGAGCAACAACACCATGAAGTCCAAAGAACACACCAGACAGGACAGGGATAAAGTTATTGAGAAATTTAAAGCAGGCATAGGCTACACACAGATTTCCAAAGCCTTGAACATCCCACGGAGCACTGTTCAAGTGATCATTCAGAAATAGAAGGAGTAAGGCACAACTGTAAACAAGGCACAACTGCCAAGACAAGGCCGTCCAACTAAACTCACAGGCTGAACAAGGAGAGCGCTGATCAGAAATGCAGTCAAGAGGCCCATGCTGACTGTGGATGAGCTGCAGAGATCTACAGCTCAGGTGGGGGAATCTGTCCATAGGACAACTATTAGTCATGCACTGCACAAAGTTGGCCTTTATGTAAGAGTGGCAAGAAGAAAGCAAGTGTGAACAGAAAAGCATAGGAAATCCTGCTTGCAGTTTGCCACAAGCCATGTGGGGGACACAGCAAGCATGTGGAAGAAGATGCTCTGGTCAGATGAGACCAAAATGGAATTTTTTGGCCAAAATGCAAAACGCTATGTGTGGCGGAAAACTAACACTGCACATCACTCTGAACATACCTCCCCACTGTCAAATATGGTGGTGGCAGCATCATGCTCGGGGGGTGCATCTCTTCAGCAGGGACAGGAAAGCTGGTCAGAGTTGATGGGAAGATGTATGGAGCCAAATACACGGCAATCTTGGAAGAAAACCTCTTGGAGTCTGCAAAAGACTTAAGACTGGGGCGGAGGTTCACCTTCTAGCAGGACAATGACCCTAAACATGAAGCCAGGGCAACAATGGAATGGTTTTGTAAGGATCTGCTCTGTTGGCCTGCGCAAGCAGGCATTTTTTTGTCATTTCCAGGGCTGCATTCTGCAGGTCTCTGGAAAACAGACCTTTTGTCAGCTTGCAGCTTGCTGCAGTGGTAATTTGCATCCACTTGTTTTGCAAATTGACTTCTCTACTTTGGAAGGGCTTCAGTATAAATGTCACTTCCTCCCAGAAGTCTTTGCTCATCATAATTCCTGCTTAGTCAGACTGTATTGAGCCCAGCCTTTTGTGATCTGTTTGCAAGGTTATTGTTAGCTTATTCAGGACTGGAGTTGGTTTCTCAACTCCTGTCAGATTGAACTCATCTTGCTATTTGATCTCTGCTACTGGTTAGGGTGGTACGCTTTGTCGCTGTTGCGCTTAATGCGCGGCGACCGTGCCTTGAACACGTTTTGTCTCTGTTGTACATAACGTGCGGAGACCGTGTTTAGCTAGTACGTTTGTTATTTTCATGTTGTGTTTGATGTTTTCTGTTTTCTTGTTCTCGTCTTAGTGCTGCGGTTGCATTGAGGCGATTCTCTGTCTGTTGACGAAGTGAGCGTTCACTGCGGCTGTGTATCGCTACTTCGTCTCATGTTCTGTGAGCGCTCTGCTCTTCCGTCTGTCTGAAGTCTGTGAAGTGAGCGTGCACTGCGGCTGTGTATCGCTACTTCGTCTCATGTTCTGTGAGCGCTCTGCTCTTCCGTCTGTCTGAAGTCTGCGAAGTGAGCGTGCACTGTGGTTGTGCATCGCTACTTTGATCTCTGTACTTCTCTCTTCTTGTCTCACGTTGGGGATGAACGCCGTTGCATGGCTTGCAACTAGATTGGCGGACATTCCTTCAGTCTGTCTTAGTCTTGTCTGAAGTTTGCGAAGTGAGCGTGCACTGCGGTCGTGCATTGCTACTTCGATTCCTGTTACTTCGGTCTCTGTTTTTGTGTTGTGGATGAATGCTGTTGCACGGCTTGCAACTAGATTGGCAAACATCCATTCATTCTATTCCAGTCTGTTTCTATGCATTCTGCTCTAGTCAATCCTGTCTCAGGGCTGTGTTCACACTTGTGCATTGTTTTTGCATTGTGCAGTCGCAGTCTAGTGTCTCTGGATCGCACGGAGGAATTTCTCCTCTGTGCTCCACAGCGCCTTCTGCTGGCTGCTTTGTTTCCACCATTACTGGCCACCCTTTTTGTTTGTAGGAGATCTTCTCTGTGTCAGCGTACCTGCTGTGCGCTGACCGATGAGATTATTCCGCATTCGTTACAGGTTTAAAACGAAACATATCCATGTGTTAGAATGGCCCAGCCAAAGTCCAGATCTAAATCCAATTGAGAATCCGTGGCAAGATCTGAAAACTGCTGTTCACAAACACTGTCCATCTAATCTGACTGAGCTGGAGCTGTTTTGCAAAGAAGGATGGGCAAGGATTTCAGTCTCTAGATGTGCAAAGCTGGTAGTGACATACCCTAAACGACTGGTAGCTGTAATTGCAGCAAAAGGTGGTTCTACAAAGTATTGACTCAGGGGGCTGAATAATTATGCACACCCCACTTTGCAGTTATTGATTTGTAAAAAAATGTATGGAATTATGTATAATTTTCATTCCACTTCTCACGTGTACACCACTTTGTACTGGTTTTTCACGTAGAATTCCAATAAAATTGATTCATGTTTGTGGCAGTAATGTGACAAAATGTGGAAAACTTCAAGGGGGCTGAATACTTTTGCAACCCACTGTAGGTATATGTGTATATATATATAATTTTCTTTTTTCTTTTTTTTTCTTTTTGCTGTTTTTTTTTGTTTCTCCAGCCTTTACTTTGCTACCTAGACATTTATTATTGAACACTTATTACTCAAGGCAGAGTATATATGAAACATGAAACATATGTACAAACAAAATGTTAATCTTATTGTATTTCATACATATTCCAAGTAAACTTACTAGAAATTGAGGGATAAGAACTCAATAATCTAGCAAAGAGAGATGAACGCTCAGTCCCTGGACAAACAAAACCAAAAGTTAAAGTGCTATTGAATTTCCTCTCTCCTCTAAAAGATTAGCCACAACAGGATAACCACAAAACAAAAAAACAAAACAAAACAAAAAAAAAACAGCAAGAGAAAGACATTTACTAAGGAAGAAAGAAGGATAAAAACAAACATAAAATACAAAATAAAAAAGAAGAAATCATTCTAATGGTGGCCATACATGGTACAATTTTTTCATCCAATCTTACCATTTCTATGTAATATAAGGGAACTGCCTAAATTATCCTTTCAGTATATTCACTTAATTTACCCTTATACTACATAGAAATGGTAAGATTGGATGAAAAAATTGTACCATGTATGGCCACCATAAAGGTGGCCACTAATGATCCAATCTTTTTCATCCAATATTACCATTTCTATGTAATATAAGGTAACTGCCTGAAGTGTCTATTCAGTATATTCACTCAGTTTACCCTTATACTACATAGATTTGGTAAGATTGGATGAAAAAGATTGGATCATTAGTGGCCACCATTAGGTCGCATTCACATTGGGACATTATGGTCGCACGTTATAAAGTCTTATAATGCAGCTTACCGCACTGCAATGCTAATCCTATGGGCCGTTCACAGTGCGACGTTAAAGTCGCATAAAAAAAGTTGCATTGTGGTAACTCACTGCTTGCAGTGCGTCACCTCCACCCTGGCGTTCTGATTAAATCGCCAGGGTGGCTGCGGGAGGGTTTTTTTAAATAAAAAAAAAACTATTTCATGCAGCCAACTGAAAGTTGGCTGCATGAAAGCCCACTAGAGGGCGCTCCGGAGGCGTTCTTCCGATCGCCTCCAGCGGCCAGAAGTAACACGGAAGGCCGCAATAAGCGGCCTTCCGTGTTTCGCTTACCTCGTCGCCATGGCGACGAGCAGAGTGACGTCATGGACGTCAGCCGACGTCCTGACGTCAGCCGCCTCCGATCCAGCCCTTAGCGCTGGCCGGAACTGTTTGTTCCGGCTACGCTGGGCTCGGGCGGCTGGGGGGACCCTCTTTCGCCGCTGCACGCGGCGAATCGCCGCGCTGCAGTGGCGATCAGGCAGCACACGCGGCTGGCAAAGTGCCGGCTGCGTGTGCTGCTTTTTATTTCATTAAAATCGGCCCAGCAGGGCCTGAGCGGCAGCCTCTGGCGGTGTTGGACGAGCTGAGCTCGTCCAGACCGCTCAGCAGGTTAGACACATTGTGACTTTCACGACACATTAAACTGCAACGTCCCCCTGTGAATACAGCCTAAAAGTGGACCTGAACTCTTGCAAAGGACAGAAGGAAACCATAGAGAAATGCACCCTGTATGTATTTAGAGAAAACAGCCTGTCTAATTCCCCCTCAATTGTGTATAATCACAAATTGTAATCTGATCTCTCCCCTGTGTCAGCTGACTGCCTATGGCAGAGATGGCAGATTAGCCCATTTCAAAGCACAGGCTGTAAAAAATATGTATGAAGTAGAAACAGTGCAGATTTATTTTAGGATTTGTATAAGCTGTAACTAAGAAATGTTTTTTTGTTTAAAGGTTATTATGATGTTTTGTATCTTTCAGAGCAGAGAGAACTTCTGAGTTCACATGTGTTCACATATGAGCGGATTCATTCCGATCCACTCACCAAAGTGCTACCTGTATCATTTTCTGAGTGATTTGCCTGTAGTGGAAGGTATAGGGAAATTGCAAAGCGTTTAAAAAAGTGCTTTGTATAGCGATGTCCCCAGCGCTTCATGAATAAATGCATTGGGCCTGATTCACAAAGCGGTGCAAAGTGTTTGCACGCCTGTGAAAAGCCCTTTATCACGCCTAAACTCAGTTTAGGCGTGATAAAATGAAACTCGCGCAAAATTCCAGCACGCAAAGTTTTGCACGCGCATTCGCGCAGCGCACGGTGCAGTACGTGCGATGCGGCCATTAAACCCTATGGGAGCTGCGCGAGGAGTTGCGCAATTGCGCACGCAAAACTTTGCACGCGGGACTTTGCGCGCGATAACCAGCACAACTCAGCGGTGTAAAGGTTATCACGCCTAAAGTCTTTTAGGCGTGATAACTGAGTTATCACCACTTTGTGAATCAGGCCCATTGTATTAATTCATTTCCAGGTAAAAAAGTTCACTTCCTGGCTGACGTCAGGAAGTGAAAAAAAAATTGTTCTGCGAAAGTGCTTAAAAAAGCACTTTATACAGTGCAGGGAAAGGCGATTTTAAAAATCGGAAAAAAAAATTGCTCAGCGCTTCAAGTTGGCCATTTATGATGTGAATAGGACCTAAGTCCTACAGGAAAGGCTAAAGAAAAAACACATACTGCTGAACAGGGGTCTAGTCCTGGGAAAAGAAGTGAGTGGACTCACCTGGAAAACCCCTGCGCCGCCAAGCATAATGTGGGCGTGGTCATGGGTGGGGCCAAATATACATGACCTTAGCAGTGATGTAAAAGGAAAAGGTCTGCCGGGGAAGTTTGAGCTCTGCCGTAGTGTATCCCCCCAAAATAGATGTAATCTGACAGCATTTCACCCAAAAGACACATAGGGCTTGATTCACAAAGCGGTGCTAAATGTTAGCACGCCTGTGAAAACCCCCTTAGCACGTCTAAACAAGCTTTTCGCGCATAAAACTTTACGCGCGCAAAACTTTATGCGCGTAAAACTTTACGCGCGTACTGCACAGAGCGCAGGGCGCTACGCGCGAAGTGCCCATTAAAGCCTATAGGACTTAGCGCGCATAAAACTTTGCGCACGTAAAACTTTGCGCGCGCAAAGTTAGCGCGCGATCTGATTGAGAAATCCGGTGCTAACCTACTTAGCACCCTGGTTAGCGTGTCTAAAGACTTTAGACGTGCTAAGTAGGTTAGCACCGCTTTGTGAATCAAGCCCATAATCTGGTAGAAATTCCTCCAAAATACAGATAATATGGCAGTGGTTCCCCCAAAATAGATATTGTGGCAGCAGCAGTTCCCCCAACATACACATGATTTGGAAGCAGTTCCCCAAAATATGCAAAACCTGGCAGCGGACCACCCAAAATACATATAATCTGGCAGCAGTGGTCCCCCAAACATACACAATCTGGCAGCTGTTCCCCAGAATACACATAATCTGGCAGCAGCCATTCCCCTAACATACACATAATCTGGCAGCTGTTCCCCAAAATACATAACAGCGGTTCCACAAAAGTGCAGATAATCTGACAGCAGTTCCCCCAAAATAGCTACCCCCAGCATAGGTAGCCAGGTCTATAGGTGTCCCCAGTATAAGTAGCCATGAGTATAGTAGTCCCCAGTATATGTAGCCAGAGGTATATGTGCCTAGTACATCTAGCCAGGGGTATATGTCCCCAGTATATGTAGCCAGGGGTATACGTGCCCAGTATATGTAGCCAGGGGTATATGTAGCCAGGGGTATATGTGCCAGTATAAGTAGCCATGAGTATAGTAGTCCCCAGTATATGTAGCCAGGGATATACGTGCCCAGTATATGTAGCCAGGGGTATACGTGCCCAGTATATGCAGTCAGGGGTATACGTGCCCAGTATATGTAGCCAGGGGTATATGTCCCCAGTATATGTAGCCAGAAATATATGTCCCAGTATATGTAGCCAGGGGTATATGTGCCCAGTATATGTAGCTAGGGGTATATGTCCCAGTATATGTAGGCAGGGGTATATGTGCCCAGTATATGTAGGCAGGGGTGTATGTGCCCAGTAGATGTTGCCAGGGGTATATGTGCCCAGTATTTGTAGCCAGGGGTATGTGTGCCCAGTATATGTAGTCAGGGTATATGTGCCCAGTATATGTAGGCAGGGTTATATGTGCCCAGCATATGTAGCCAGGGGTATATGTCCCCAGCATATGTAGCCAGGGGTATATGTCCCCAGTATAAGTAGCCATGAATATTGTAGTCCCCAGTATATGTAGCCAGAGGTATATGTGCCTAGTATATCTAGCCAGGGGTATATGTCCCCAGTATATGTAGCCAGGGGTATACGTGCCCAGTATATGCAATCAGGGGTATATGTGCCCAGTATATGTAGCCAGGGGTATATGTTCCTAGTATATGTAGCCAGGGATATATGTCCCAGTATATGTAGTCAGAGGTATATGTGCCCAGTATATATAGTCAGAGGTATATGTGCCCAGTATATGTAGTCAGGGGGTGTATGTGCCCAGTAGATGTAGCCAGGGGTATATGTGCCCAGTATATGTAGCCAGGGGTATGTGTGCCCAGTATATGTAGTCAGGGTATATGTGCCCAGTATATGTAGGCAGGGTTATATGTGGCCAGTATATGTAGTCAGGGTTATATGTACCCAGTATATGTAGCCAGGGGCATATGTGCACAGTATATGTAGCCAGGGGTATATGTGCCCAGTATATGTAGCCAGGAGTATATGTGCCCAGTATATGTAGCTAGGGGTATATGTGCCCAGTATATGTAGTCAGGGGTTGTATATGTGCCCAGTATATGTAGCCAGGGGGTATATGTGCCCAGTATATATGTAGTCAGGGGTATATGTGCCCAGTATATGTAGCCAGGGGTATATGTGCCCAGTATATGTAGTCAGGGGGTATATGTGCCCAGTATATGTAGCCAGGGGTATATGTGCCCAGTATATGTAGCCAGGGGTATATGTGCCTAGTATATGTAGCCAGGGGTATATGTGCCCAGTATATGTAGTCAGGGTTATATGTGCCCCGTATATGTAGCCAGGGGTATATGTGCCCAGTATATGTAGCCAGGGGTATATGTGCCCAGTATATGTAGTCAGGGGGTATATGTGCACAGTATATATTTAGCCAGGGGTATATGTGCCCAGTATATGTAGTCAGGGGGTATATGCAGGGCCGTCCCTAGACTTTTTGCCGCCTGAGGCAAATTTAGAAATGCTTCCTATTTACAGCAGGAGGGGAGCGCAGATCTGGGGACCCAGGAGAGGGAGGGGGGTCCAAACCCCCTCCCCACCGCTAGGCCCAATACCCCCGTCCTGCCCGTTACCCCTCCGGCTCGGCGGCCGGCCCCCCCGCACCCACGGACGGGCGGGTGCCGCCCCTAGAAGTTTGCCGCCTAAAGCAAAAGTTTTACCCGCCTCATGAGCGGGCCACCCTGGGTATATGTGCACAGTATATATGTAGTCAGGGGTATATGTGCCCAGAATAGGTAGTCAGGAGTCCCCCCCAGCAGGAGGGGAGCAGCGCAGTGGAAGGAGAGCTGTGAGCAGCGGTGGAGAAGGGGGGCAATCTCCCCCCCCTTCCCTCACCTTAGTGCTCTCCCTCCCTCACTCTCCCCTCCTCCTGAAGTAATGTGCGGGCAGCAGGCGGGGCTTACCTCTCCTGGTTCGGCGCGGGTATTCCACTGCCGCTAGTCTGGTCTGGTCCAGACCAGAGAAGCGGCACTCAGATCCGGCGCCGGAACGAGGAGAGGTAAGTCCCGCCCGCTGCCGGCTGCCCGTGCGTTACTTCTGGAGGAGGGGAGAGCAAGGGAGGGAGAGCACTAAGGTGAGGGAAGGGGGGGAGATTGCCCCCCTTCTCCACCACTGCTCACAGCTCTCCTTCCACTGCGCTGCTCCCGTCCGAGCATGCCAGGGTGGACGGCGTCCATGCTATGGAAATAGTAAGTGGACGCCGTCCACCCGCATCCACGCACCACCCCTTGCTGCTGAAGTTTCCATTGGATACGCAACCAAAAATGAGTAAAGGAAATTACACAAGATGTATAAGGAATGGTGGTGAAATAATACCATAATATATGGTTAGTTAAAAGGACTCTGAGCAGTGCATAAACTATGGAAAGATGCATACCATTTTGAAGCTCTCTTTCTCCTCTTTCCAACGACACATAAACCGCCGCCCTACGATCGAAATCGCGACTGCCACGATTTCGATCGCGAAAATATCGAAAACTAAAAAGCGTAGGGTGGCGGTTTATGTGTCGTTGGAAAGAGGAGAAAGAGAGCTTCAAAATGGTATGCATCTTTCCATAGTTTCTGCACTGCTCGGAGTCCCTTTAAAGAAGAACTTTTAAGGCTGGTGCACACCAAGTGTGTTTCTGAGCACACTGGCGTACCAATATGGGATGCGACCCCTGCCGTCGCGGGGGGGGGGGGGGGCAGAGCCCCCCTAGGGCCTGCTCGGGGACTTTTTGGGGGCAGGAGGGGTCGCAGCATAAGAGGAGTGGCTGCAGGTCGGTGGGAAGGGGGGAAATCCCCCCCCCTCCCTCACCTCGGGCTCTCCTCTCAGCGCTCCCCTCCTGCAATCAATCATTGGTGGTGCTCGTGGCAGCCGCAGCGGCGGCCGCAGGCAAACTGAGCACATACCTCCTTCTGGCCTCCGATCACTAAGAGCTTCATAGAACTTCCTGTTTACACAGGAAGTTCCATAAAGCACTTAGTGATAGGAGACAGGCACACCAGCCAGAAGGAGGTATGTGCTCAGATTGCCTGCCGCGGCTGCCACAAGCACCACCAATGATTGCTTGCAGGAGGAGAGCGCTAAGAGAAGAGCCTGAGGTGAGGGGGGGGGGGAATTTCCCCCCTCCCCACCGATCTGCGGCTACAGCTCTCCTCTTATGCTGCGACCCCTCCTGCCCCCAAAAAGTCCCCGAGCGGGCCCTGGGGGTCCCGGGGCTTTCTAGGTACGCCCGTGTCTGAGCACTTTGAAAAGTGACTGACTGATGTGTTTGAATGGGATGGAGCACACCAGAGAGAAGTGATTTTCTCCCAAATGCAAACTTGGGTCCTTCAGCATTTCTGCTGATTTCTGAGGCAATTCATCCTCAATGTTAAGTATAGGAGACTGTGGAAAATCACTCTGAAAAGCAGTAGAACAGAATGATTTTTCAAGCGTTTTTGTTACAGAAGCTGTTCAGTTCCAGCTCTAATGTAACAAAAGAAAAAAAAAAAAACGCTACACCAAAACGCTCCACAAATCGCTAGGCATGATTATATAATCGCTAGGCACATGCCTAGAATCGCCTTTGCGATAGCGGTAGCACTTTTTGGTGTGCACTGACCCAAATTCTAGATTCAACAGATTAGTCACACTAGTGTAAGTTCTTAGAACTGTGGTTCCTAATCTTTTGACACATCACGCCAAACATTCAGATATCCATGACACGTAAGATAGAAAAATAAGCATAATAATCATTAAATCATTGTAAAATGAGGCTTAGCGCTTTGCAGGGCTGCAGCGACTATGTGACTGCTGTTGGCACAATGGAGGGGGGGGGGGGGATGTGTTGCGGCACACCGGTTGGGAACAAGTGCAGCGGATGAAGATGAACGTTGGGAGAGGAAGAGGAGACATTAATCAATACACTGCAAAGTGAGAAGTTGAAAAAATAGAAGAAAGATCAAGAATTGATTGATATTCACCGTGTAACTTTTGTTATATTTCTTGATCCCCGATGACCATGCACCTAATCATCTTTTAGGGGAACTGTTGTGAAAATCTTAAAATTTAAAAACACATACAAATAAGAAGTACATTTCTTCCTGAGTAAATGAGCCATAAATTACTCTTCTCCTATGTTGCTGTCACTTACAGTAAGTAGTAGAAATCTGACATTACTGGCAGATTTTGGACTAGCCCATCTTTTCATAGGGGGGTTGTATGGGTTTTCTTTATTTTTAAAAGCACTTAGTAAATGGCAGTTGCTCCGCCCAACTGCCAAAATAGTGTGTAGTGAGCAGGGAGGCTGGCCAGCATCTTTGTTTAAAGATTTTTCAGGGAATGTCTTTATAAAGAATACAGGCCATGCTGAGAATCCCCTATGGAGAGATGGACTAGCCCAAAATCTGTCGATAGTGTCAGATTTCTAATATCTACTGTAAGTGACAGCAACATAGGAGAAAAGTCATTTATGGCCCATTTTACTCTGGAAGAACTGTACTTCTTATTTATATGTATTTAAAAAAAATGTGCGACAATTCCTCTTTACTAGTACTACAGGCAGACATGGAAACAACCCAACCACACCAACTGCTATTATCTATAAATACACCCCTTAACAATGTCATAGGCTAGAAGGTTGTTTTTTATTGATATACATATGCACAGAGGGAGATACTGGTTGCTTGGCAGTTGGAAATGGACGTTTTTTCTCACAATGCAATGAGGTTTACAGACAGCAAACTGACAGGACCGAGGTCAAATCATGTGTACTAGTCAGTACTCAAGAGAAATCCTAACCAAGAAATGAACTTCATCCCAATCAGTAGCTGATACCCCCTTTCCCATGAAAAATCTTTTCCTTTTCACAAATGGATCCATCAGGGGGCTCTGTATGGTAATATTGTGGTGAAACCCTCCCACAGTTTGATGTCAGGAGGACCATGGTCCTGACAGTTTCCTGTCTGTGAACGTCATTGCATTGTGGGACATAACAGCTGTCTGCAGCTGTTTCCAACTGCCCAAAAAAAAAAAAGCAAGCAGCTTCTCCTTCCACAGACATCACCCGCCAGCAGCAAAAAATGTTACCATGTAATAAATGTCAGAATGTAAATCAGGGAGAGGAAACGTTTTACAATGGCCAAACACTGACTAAATCATTTATATAGTCCTAGTCAAAAGTTTTGAGACTGTCAAAAATATTTGAAATGAGAAAAGTTGGTGCTTAAGTTTTTATAATACCTTTCCACTGCATTTTATTGCTGTCATTAAAGGGGTTCTTTCGCGAATGAGGAAGAAAATAAAAAGTGGTTTATGCATAAACTATTAAACATCCTTCTAAAATAGTATAAAAAGTTTTTTTTTTTAAATGAATGAACTTTCATCAATACAACATGTAATGTAAACACTGATGGATGACGGACTGGGAGGCTAACCCATTTGTTAGGGGTGATTTTTTTTACTTTCATTTCACAACCATAACTCCTGCCTACATAGTTTCCAGTGGTATAATCCACTTCTGGCAGGAATTGCCGGTATAGCTATAACAGCTGAGCTCTGCCGAGCTCCTCAGTATGTGTTTACATTATTGCCAGGCAACCAGACTCCCATCTGTGCATAGAATCAAAAAGTCATAAGCTGCTGGGAGAATCAGCCAGAATCAGCCCCATCTTCACCATATGATTCTTTGTCAGATTCGATTCAAGTTGATTTGATTCATTGATTCAATTTGATTCAATCTGACATGTCTAATTCATTATTTGATTCAATCCAATTCAAATTGAATCGAATCATGAATCTGCCTTGTCATATTGAATCAAATTGAATCAATGAATCAAATCTGACAAAGAATCATATGGTGTAGATGGGGCTGATTCTGGCTGATTCTCCCAGCAGCTTATGACTCTTTGCACAGACCCACTCTCTGCACAGATGTGAGTCTGGCTGCTTTGCAATAATGTAAACACATACTGAGGAGCTCAGCGGAGCTCAGCTGTTACAGCTGTAACGGCGATTCCTGCCAGCAGTGGATTAAAATACCACTGAAAACTAGGTAGGCAGGAGTTATGGTTGTGAAATGAAAGTAAAAAAAAACAAAAAAACACCCCTAACAAATGGATTAGCCTCCCAGTCCGTCATCCGTCACTGTTTACATTACATGTAGTAATGATGAAACCATTCATTTTTTTTTGTAACGTTTTACACTATTTTCGAAGGATGTTTAATAGTTTATGCATAAACCACTTTTTATTTTTTTCCTTATTTGCAAAAGAACCCCTTTAAAGGACCTGCTGAGATCTTTTCAGTAATCGTCTTGTTAACTCAGGTGAGAATGTTGTCGAGCACAAGGCTGGAGATCATTATGTCGTGCTGATTGGGTTAGAATGGCAGACTTGACATGTTAAAAGGAGGGTGATGCTTGAAATCATTGATCTTCCATTGGTAACCATGGTGACCAGCAAAGAAACGCATGCAGCTATCATTGCGTTGCATAAAAATGGCTTCACAGGCGAAGATATTGCTGCTACTAAGATTGCACCTAAATCAACAATTTATAGGATCATCAAGAGCTTCAAAGAAAGAGGTTCAATTCTTGTTAAGAATGCAGAGTGGCAGAGGAGGCAAAAAACAAATGGAGCACCGTGTCATAAGGTAAAAGTGATAACAAAGTGGCTCGGGGACCAAAACATTGAAATTTTGGGTCCATGGCCTGGAAACTCCCCAGATCTTAATCCCATTGAGAACTTGGGGTAATTCCTCAAGAGGCTGGTGGACAAACAAAAAACAACTAATTCTGAGAAACTCAAAGAAGAGATTATGAAAGAATGGGTTGCTATCAGTCAGGATTTGGCCCAGAAGTTGATTTCTATCACATCTAGTATAAGACAACAGAGCAAAAATTGGTCTATGCACACCTTTTTAAGTGATCAAATATTGGGAAATTTTATTGCACAATCAAAAGGGAAGATCCACGGAAAATAATCCATTGGACGTCCTCCAGGCTGTACTGCGCAGGCGCAGTAGTTCTGCACCTGCGCAATACAGCCTGGCGGACGTCCGATGACGTCAGCGCGACCATGTGAGACACACGTAGGAGCGCAAGGAGAAGCCCGAACAGGAAACCGGCCTGGCCAGGTCGGGTGAGCCACCGGAGAACACTGGCAGCCTCCGGAGCGGCGTTGAGGGCACGTCCTGCCTGCCATGGGCTGGAGGAAGCCCCAGGTAAATGGATTAGTATTTTTACGTGAACCCTCCCTTTAATCCTGGTGTCATCAAATACTAAGGAGCCAAAAACAGTACAAATATTTAAAATATTTTTCTGCGCAGAAAGATAAGTTTAAAACCACTCAGGGGTCAACAATTCACCGCTGGCTGTACTTGCTTGCAGGGGCAGCAGTCATCCAAACTCAATTCGTCCCTGCAATTTAAGCGGCCACTTACTGTTCATTCAAACAGTCATCCATGCCAACTCCATGCATACAGCAGCTTCCTCCCCTTAAAGGGAATAGAGTCCATATATATTCAGCAAGGTTTTTGCATATAGCGTTTGGCCGGCAGAACATTCAGTATGTCCGTAATTGTCTACATTCAAACAACAGATGGACTACAAAGTTGAGGCAGATGCACTATACAGTTGAAACAGCAAAGCGTGTCACAGCCTAGCTGTCACGAGTGGCATCTGCTGGCAATTTCCTGAACTATGTTGATGAACTTCTATTTCACCAGCAGATGTCTCCAGTGTCCTCAGGAATTATGCGGCAACTTGTTTTACGCTCTGCCACCAGCAGGGTTCTCTCCTTTAGGAACTGTCCATCACAGACTGTAATGAGGGCAGGTCTGGGATCACCTGGACTTTGTCATCTGACCTCCCACCACAGAATATAAGCTGCTGTAGCAAGTCAGTCCAGTGCTAGATCATCACGTCAGTTCCTGGTCCTGATTATCAAATTCTGGCTTTTCCTGCCTTGCATCTGTGCTTAGCATCTTACCTTGCAGTGTATTACATTTTGCTGTTGACTAATCTTTTGCTTAAGCTATTATATCTTGTATGACTCTCTGGTTTGACCTTGCATGTGACTCCATTGCCTGCCAATTCTGATTCAGTTGCTCTGTTCATGTATATATTGTATATAGTTTACATGTGTATATATTAGCCAGGTTCAGGGTTCAGTGTGCACACTTGATTATATGCTTTGGATTATCCTGCATATTCCTCTATCTTCTATTTCTTGATTCACTAACTGGCACTAAGACGGTTAGTGTGCCTTATCACTTAGTGGGCACAAACTACAGCGCTAACCTTATCTGAGTTAGTGTGCCTTATCAGAGGTTAGTGTGCCTTATCTGAGGTTAGTGTGCCTTATCTGAGGTTAGTGTGCCTTATCTGAGTTAGTGGGCCTTATCTGAGTTAGTGTGCCTTATCTGAGGTTAGTGTGCCTTATCTGAGGTTAGTGTGCCTTATCTGAGTTAGTGTGCCTTATCTGAAGTTAGTGTGCCTTATCTGAGTTTAGTGTGCCTTATCTGAGGTTAGTGTGCCTTATCTGAGTTAGTGGGCCTTATCTGAGTTAGTGTGCCTTTTCTGAGTTAGTGTGCCTTATCTGAGGTTAGTGTGCCTTATCTGAGGTTAGTGTGCCTTATCTGAGGTTAGTGTGCCTTATCTGAGTTAGTGGGCCTTATCTGAGTTAGTGTGCCTTATCTGAGTTAGTGTGTCTTATCTGAGTTAGTGTGCCTTATCTGAGTTAGTGTGTCTTATCTGAGGTTAGTGTGCTTTATCTGAGGTTAGTGTGCCTTATCTGAGGTTAGTGTGCCTTATCTGAGTTAGTGTGCCTTATCTGAGGTTAGTGTGCCTTATCTGAGTTAGTGTGTCTTATCTGAGGTTAGTGTGCCTTATCTGAGGTTAGTGTGCCTTATCTGAGGTTAGTGTGCCTTATCTGAATTAGTGTGCCTTATCTGAGGTTAGTGTGCCTTATCTGAGGTTAGTGTGTCTTATCTGAGGTTAGTGTGTCTTATCTGAGGTTAGTGTGCCTTATCTGAGTTAGTGTGCCTTATCTGAGGTTAGTGTGCCTTATCTGAGTTAGTGTGCCTTATCTGAGGTTAGTGTGTCTTATCTGAGTTAGTGTGCCTTTTCTGAGTTAGGGCTTGATTCACTAACCGGCGCTGGAGTAAAAAGGGTTTTCCGGCGCTAAGCCGGTTAGTGTGCCTTATCTGAGGTTAGTGTGCCTTATCTGAGTTCAGTGTGCCTGAGGTTAGTGTGCCTTATCTGAGTTAGTGTGCCTTATCTGAACTTAGTGCCCCTTAAGTAGATTTGTGCACACTAAATAGCTTTGTGCACACTAAAAGATGCACAAAGCTACATCGCACACTGCAGATAAGGCACACTAACCTCAGATAAGGCACACTAACCTCAGATAAGGTTAGCCCTGTAGTTTGTGCCCACTAAGTGATAAGGCACACTAACCGGCTTAGCACCGGTTAGTGAATCAAGCCCAGTATTTCTTGCATAGTGACAAAACTACTTCCTTTGCGATTCCTTTGCATTGCAAGCCCTTGCATAGGAATCCTGACACTAGCAGTATGTGAAGCAACCACACTTGATGTGATGAGCATGTGCTTCCAATTAGTAATGTCACAATAATTTCACTACAGCCGGACGTTTTATACCTCTTTCACCCATAGTGAGGACTACTCATGCAGTTTTAGGACAGCAAAGCGTTTTTCAAGCCCAGTAGTGGATACAGCATCAAAGCACAATATAATTGGCATATACTTGCGATCAATGGCGTCACTTTCGCTTCACCTCACTTGGGCGCTACACGTCATTTCCCCAGGGGCGCTACACGTCATTCCCCCAGTGTAAGGGCGGCAATGTTGCCTTAGATGTGCTCCTGAGTCAATGTCCATGTAATCTCAGCTCGGTTGCAGTGTTATGCTGCAGCTGAATTACGCTAGTTCAGTCATGGACGCGTCAACGGCCTGGCGGGTCACGTGCTTACTCGCACGGAGCTTGTTGGTCCCTCCTACCTGCACGATTTGTGTCATTTGATGCTTCTTCAGGGCGTGGCTAACGCCGCATATGCATCTCCATAATGTGGTGATTATCCCTTGGGAGGTACCCACCACCTCTATATTTTACTACTAAATGGAAAGTTAAATGCCTTCTGGTGGGCCTACAGATTAGTACTGGCATAGTGGTTAGCACTCTTGCCTTGCAGCACTGGGTGCCCGGTTCGAATCCCAGCCAGGTCAACATCTGCAAGGAGTTTTGTATGTACTCCCCATGTCTGTGTGGGTTTACTCTGGGCATTCCGGTTTCCTCCCACATCCCAAAAACATACAGATAAGTAAATTGGCTTCCCTCTAAAATTGGCCCTCGGCTACAATACACACACGACACTATATAGACATATGACTATGGTAGGGACAAGATTGTGAGGTCCTCCGAGGGACAGTCAGGCCCAGTGAACACCGAGCGTTTTTAGCAGCAATCCACCAACCGCATCACCTGTGATAACGCTTGGCTAATGTATTTCAATCAGATGGTGCAGACCAGCGGTTTGAGGTTTTTAGCAATCCGCAAACGTGCCTCCTGCTGCATGTTTGCGGTTTGCAGTAGCGTTTCTGCCTCAATGTAAAGTATAGGAAAAACGTAAACCGCTCTGGAAAACGCTACATCAGAGCAGTTTTCCAGGCGTTTTTGTTGCAGTAGCTGTTCAGTAACAGCTTTACTGTAACAATATCGCTCCCAAAAACACTAGGTATGTTTAGAAAACGTCTCTAAACATGCCTAGAATCGCTCTGAAATCTGCTCACAAAAACGCCTAGTGTTTTGCGGATCTGCTAGCGGTTTTGGTGTGCACTGGGTCTAAGTGACAAGAGTATATATTCTGTACAGGTCTGCGGAAGATGTTGGTGCTATATAAATACTAAATAATAATAATACTACAATGGTTAGTGGTAGGGAGAGAAGGTCCCCTGCACTTTGGAATCAAGATATAAGAAGAAAGGGAGACAGAGAGGACAAAGGAAATAGAACGTGGAATAGAAAAGAAGTAAAATTGACAGGAGAAGATAGAAGTATGCAGAAGAATATGACATCACAACCTACAAATATATAATAAAATATATATGCTGAAGTAGAGAAAAGAAAAAAAAAAAAAAGAAGAAAAGAAAAAAGATAAAAATAGAATACAGCTAAAAAAGATGAAATCATACTTAACATTAAGGCTTCTTGCACACAGGGACGTTACAGGCGCACGTTAGTGCAGCCTGTAACGCTCCCCCAACGCACAGCAATGTAACACAAGTGGGCTGCATGCTGTGCGTTCTACGCGTTAGACTGTTTGCACATGCTCAGTCATGTTGGGGAGGAGCGGAGAGCGGCCGGGCACATGGCTAATTAATATTCACTGCACTCAGTGATGTGCAGTGTTTACTTCCTGGAGCGTCCGATTGGTCGGGCGGGACCACGTGATGCCGCATGCGTCCAAGAGTACGCATCACGGCATCACGGACACCAGAGTGAGCTGCACAACGTGGCTCACTCCGACGTCCACACCAGAGAGCACCAGGCGTTGCGTTAGGGGCACGTTATGTGCCCTATAACGTCCCCTAAACGCAACGTCCTGGTGTGTAACTAGCCTTAAAGGAAACGTAAATCAAACAGAAAAAAAAAGAGTTTCTCTTACCTGGGGCTTCTACCAGCCCCCTGCAGAGGCCCTGTGCCCATGCCGGTCATCATCGATCCTCGGGTCCCCCACTGTGGGTTAGTTTCAGTTTCCACTGGCTGGCCAGTCGATGGTTACTGCGCTTGTGCGACCCTAGCCATGCACGACCTCGCGTATCCGGGAGCATCCTGCGCAGTGTGTTATTTCCGAGGACTGCGCCTGCGCAGGATGCTCCCGGTGACGCGAGGACGTGCACGGCTAGGGTCACACAAGCGCAGTGGTTATTGACTGGCCAACCAGTGGAAACCAAAACTAAGCCATGGCGCTGGACCGGAGGATCGTTCCAGGACAGTGCAGGTATACAGGACACAGGACATCTCCAGGGGGCTGGTAGCCCCAGGTAAGTTAAACTTTTTTTTTTAACTTTGATTTCGGTTCATGTTAACGGTTTATTATAAATAATAAAAGGTCAAAATGATCCCTTTTACCCATTTACACATCTGGTGCTCTTTTATTGCTAGAGGGACCTCCCCGATTTCAAGATAAGCAAATTGTATGCAGTTTTGAATAGGAATGGCTGGAAATGCTTATTCCACCGAAAATTCCAATTTCTGCCAATGCCAATTTCTGCTTTTTCGAGTTTCATTTTTCCTATATTACATTTTTCCGATTTTCAAGCAGTATTTTTTTTTTTTTTTTTTTGCATCCGAGAATGCAAAAAATGAAAAAAAAAAAAAAAATCGGAAAAGTAGATATTGGATAAACGGATTGATGATTCGATTTTTGCAGAAAGAAAATCTTCATTCACTAATTGATCCAATGCTTCCGAGTTCTGTGATTGGGCTAAAATTATAGAGTTGCGGTAAATCAGATTTCCACAGAATTCCAATTTCCAAATTCTGATCGGAAATGCAGAAATTTCAGCTCCACAGAATCTGAATGGGTATCCTTAGTTTTGAATTGGGTCAATCAAAATAATCAGGAAATGCACGTGATTGGCCTAGTTCCAAGCTGCATATTATTTAAAGAGAACCTGTAACAAAAAAAAGTTGCCATGGGGGGTACTCACCTCGGGAGGGGGGAGCCTCAGGGTCCCAATGAGGCTTTCCCCTCCCCTGTAGCTGCAGGCAATCCAGCGCTGGCTCCCCCGAAGTGTCCCAGAATCTTCCCTCGACAAGGCTGACAAGCGCTGATAAGCGCTGATTTATTTACCTTCCCTGGCTCCAGCGGGGGCGCTGTTGCGGCTCTCAGCACAGAGATGGGCGAAAATAGCCGATCTCTGTCGGGTCCGCTCTACTGCGCAGGCACAGGAGACTTGCACCTGTGCAGTGGAGCGGCCCAACAGCGATCGGCTATTTCCGCCTATCTCCGAGCAGAGAGCAGATACTGCGCCTGCGCTGGAGCCAAGAAGGTAAATATTTACATCCCCGCTGTTCGGGGAGCTTTATCGCCGCCGCTGACCGAGGAGGACAGGGGAAACCTCAATAGGATACGGAGGCTTCCCTCATCCGAGGTGAGTACCCCCCGGGGAGGTTTTTTTTGTTACAAGTTTTCTTTAAGTTGCCTGGGAAAATGATCAGCCTCCCATAGACCATTAGTACCTGAAATATGAAAAACTGCACTGATCAGGGTGATTTTAGGCCTTGTTCACACGCTTTCCCCGCACTGAGTGATTACTTTAATTTTTTTAATTTTTTTGCAAATCGATCTGCTCTGCGTGTTATAAGCGCTTTTCTAAGCGCTTTGGCAGAGCAATTATTTAAATCACTTCCAGACATCAGTCAGGAAGTGATTATTTTGCCCCCGAATTGAATAAATACAATGTATTTATTCATGAAAGCGCTGGGGAAATCGCTATACAAAGTGCTCTTTCAAGTGCTTTTCGATTTCCCTATACCTTCCATTCAGGGCAAATCGCCCTGGAAATGGTCCATGCAAACGGAACGCCCCAATGAGAACTATCTCATTGGAAAGCATACTGTAAGCACTTTAAGGGTGATTCATACAAATTGCCCGCGCTTCAAATTTCCCAAAAATGCCTCCAGTGTGAACAAGCCCTGAATGTTTTAACAAAAGTGTCATGTCACTGTCCACATCTGCATTTGATGGATTTCTAAATGACTCATTGAGCTGGCAATGAGTTCCCAGGGAAGTCAGTGGTCTTGTTTATATTTAGATCGCTTCCACCATATATGAATTCATTCTCCTGACCAGAAAGTTTCACCAAAACCATACTAGCATGACAAATACTCAATAAGGCCTAGTGCACACCAGAGCAGTTCGGCTGCGTTTTGCGATCCGCTTGCGGCTGCGGATCCGCTTGGGTAATGTATATCAATGGGCTGGTGCACACAAGAGCGGGAGGCGTTTTGCAGAAACGCATACTCCCGGGCTGCTGCAGATTTTGGATTGCGGATGCGTTTCTGCCTCAATGTTAAGTATAGGAAAAACGCAAACCGCTCTGAAATACGGCACTTCAGAGCGGTTTTGCAGGCGTTTTTTGTTACAGTAGCTGTTCAGTAACAGCTTTACTGTAACAATACATGAAATCTACAACACCAAAAACGCTTCACAAAACCGCAAAATGCTAGCTGAAACGCTACAGAAAAAGAAGAAAAAGCGTTTCAAAATCTGCTAGCATTTTGCGGATCTGCTAGCGGTTTTTGGTGTGCACCAGGCCTCTGTCCTACAGCAAAGGCTAAAGAAAAACCACATACTGTGCTGAAGTTTCTATTGCACATGCAAGATATATGAGGAATTGGGAAATGAAGAGTGATATCATAATATATGGTTAGTTAAAGTGGACCTGAACTCAGAACTTCCTCTCTGCTCCAAAAGATAAGCAACATTTCTTTGTTAGGGCTGGTGCACACCGAGCGGGTTTTGTTGCGTTTTTACAGCCGCTTGCGGCTGCGGATCCGCTTGGGTAATGTATTTCAATGGGGTGGTTCACACCAGAGCGGGAGGCATTTTGCAGAAACGCATACTCCCGGGCTGAGGCATTTTTTGGATTTCGGAGGCGTTTCTGCCTCAATGTTAAGTATAGGAAAACCGCAAACCGCTCTGAAAAACGGCACTTCAGAGCGGTTTTGCAGGTGTTTTTGTTGCAGAAGCTGTTCAGTAACAGCTTTACTGTAACAATATTTGAAATCTGCTACACAAAAACGCACCCAAAACCGCAAAACGCTAGCTGAAACGCTTCATAAAAATAAGAAAAAGCGTTTCAAAAACCGCTAGTGTTTTGCGGATCTGCTAGCGGTTTTTGGTGTGCACCAGGCCTTACAGCTGATACAAATCCTGCAATAAACCTGCATAATTCTGCAGTGTGTCTACTTACTGCTTTGAGACATAGGGTTAACATCCTGCATTTACAAATTAGCTGCTCTGCCAAGGCAGCCAGCTGACACAGCTGAGAGACCAAATTACAGTTGTAATTAGGCTTAGATGAGGGGGAAATAGACAAGCTAAACTCTCTAAATACATCCAGGGTGCATTTCTCTATGTTTTTCTTCTGTCCTGCGCAAAAGTTCAGGTCCACTTTAAAGAGGAACATTAACTATAGATTAGCCACACTAGTATAGGGTCTTAGAACAAACCCTCGCTTGAAAAGGTCAATAGATGTCCTCTCATTTCCTTCTGAGCGCTATTATGAGTCACTGAGCTGTACAATTCAGTGGAGATTGTTTTGGTTTGTTTTTACCCTTGAAAGCAGGTGAATTTCATGAGAACTTGCTTGCAAGGTATAATTCTGGTGAACTGTGTACTCTAAAAACAGTAGTGTTGCGCTTACAGATCAAACTGGATAATGCAATATTATGCAAGATGGCTTTTTTAAGCACTAGTTGTTGTAACTAATGTGGGAAATTAAGCCATTTTTTAATATATATATTTTTTAAAACATGTAGCTAATGTTTTAAGACCACAAGGTCTTTTATTCAGGGAAAACAGTACATCATTTCAAGTCTCAAAAGGGCATCTGGCTCAAAAAACTTGCAACCACAGTGTTACATCTTCACCATTTGTCTCATACCTTAAAGGGAACCTTAAAGAAGCACTTAAGTAAAAAAAAAAATGAGTTTTACTCACCTGGGGTTTCCCTCAGCCCCCTGCAGCTGATCGGTGCCCTCGCCGTGTCTCTCCGATCCTCCCGTCCCCGCCGGCGGCTACTTCCTGTTTCGCCGTCAGGACCTGACAGGCTGGGAACGCGAGTGATTCTTCACGTTCCCAGCCACAATTTCGCCCCCTATACTGCTATTGCAGCAAGGAAGGCTGCAGCAGCAGTATAGGGGGAGATATTGTGGCTGGGAACGCAAAGAATCACTCGCGTTCCCAGCCTGTCGGGTCCTGACGGCGAAACCGGAAGTAGACACCGGCGGGGACGGGAGGCTCAGAGAGACACGGTGAGGGCACCGATCAGCTGCAGGGGGCTGAGGGAAGCCTCAGGTGAGTAAAACTCATTTTTTTTTTGACTTAAGGTTCACTTTAATCCTGGAAAATAGTGATGCTCAACTCCGACGCGGATGAAATCCAGATAGTTGTTATCTGGATTTCATCAGGTTAAATTCAAATCACCTGTGCGGGGTGGGGGGGTAATCTTACCTATCTGACGTCTTCTTAGGTCCGTCCCTCAGCGCCTCCCATGACGTGGTCCACGTGCCGAGGGACGGACCAAAGAACACATCAGACAGGTAAGCATGACTGCACAGGTAACTGGGTGAAATCCGGATAGCAACTATCCCCGAATTCGGATTTGAGCATCCTTGGTTACAGTAAGTTACAGTGACAAAAAAAGGTAATTTATAGCACACTTTATTCTGGACTAAATGTACTTTTTTTTTGCTATGATATTGTCTAAAAAACACCACAACAATGAATAGAGGAGTATAGTACATTATTCAGGGTACAAAAAAACACTTTCTATATCTATCTATTGCTATGTGTTGGTTTGTAACCCCGCCCTCCCAGTGATGCTTACTGTAGCCTAGGCTACGATGTTACACAGCCTTCAGCCCCAGTACACTCTGGGAGACAATGTGTTGTTTCTGCTCACTTCAGAACATGCAACAAACACTTTGCAGTGATGCACCTTCCCAGCAGTTAAAGGACCCTGAGGTGAAAATAGACTGATTAGATAAACAATTGTATCTATCCTATAAACGACTTTTTAGGCATCCCACAGGTTTAATTTATATGTAAATCCTCTTTTTAAATTTTTTACTGTTTCATTATTTCTGCTCAGTGACACATTGATTTAAAGTGGTCTGAAACTCGGTCATAACATTCAATACAAATGTGTTTTCCTACTTTTTATTACTCATAGTTATCATATTCGCTTTTGTGCACAAGTAATATTGTCTGTCTGCAAATTACAAGTTTCCAAAGTGTAGTTTTTCTTTCCCTGAAAGCTGTCATTGCATTTTATTCTAGCTGCTTTTTATTATATATTAAAATCTTCTAATGAGTTGTTCTGAACTCTGTGTGTGCCTGAAGCAGAGACAGCTAGCTTTTCAGAAAGTGTTTTTACTTGTACAAACAAATGTATCAACATTGGAATGTAAACAAAGATACTGTTATCTCCAGTTTGAATTCGGATTTGAAGCTGAATTGCAGGACAAAGTGCTTTGTTTAACCATTTTAGCGATTTTCTGCTAAAAATATGTTTTGAGGTATAGTAGCTTTAAAGCTGTGAGATGAGAAATCTTTTACAGCAAAGTAGAAATACTGACTTCCAGACCACTTTAAGTATGCCAGAGCTAAAATCTATGAATTCTTGACCCCGTTCTATCTCTTTTGCTGCTCTCAGAAGCCATTTTCTGCTAGGAAAGTGATTTATAGTTGTAATTCCTTATTAGTGATGCTTACGCTGTAGTCCGATCCAGTCCCAATCCAGAAAGAAACTTGCATACCTGATATTTGAGGGCTCGTTTCCACTAGTGCGGCGTGCGTCTCGTAGACGCACGCCGGCACTGAGCGGGTGGGCGGGATCACAGGTGAATCCCATGAGCCGTGCCATGCACGGCTATGGGAATTGCAGCCTCTGCCGTGAATTCTGTAGGGGGTTCCGGCCGAATCGCTACTGCAAGCGATTCGGCTGGCGGCGCCGTTATCCCCTATGGCAGAGTTTCCCTGCGCGATTTGCCTGCGGGGAAACTCTGCGGATTCGCGGCCGTTTCCGTGACAGTGGAAACGGGCCCTTACTCTTTTTGGCAGAGAAAGAAAAAAAGGATCACAGCACAGTTATTAGTGCACTTGGCACTGCACATGCACACGTCTATCTCTTCATGTCTCATGTCCCCTTGGTATCCTTTAAGATGTCACCACATGAGATCAATGTCAGAATGTAAATCAGGGAGAGGAAAGATTTTACAATGGTCAAACACTGACTAAATAATCTTTAAATAAACATTGTAAAATAATTAAATATAAGCATTTTTTTGTCATTTAGGGCTGGTTCACACTGCAAGAGCTTTTTCTAAGCGTCTGTGATTTGAAAAGCTCTTGCTAATGTAATGCTATGTTTGATCTCACTTAAGCGGTGTGATTTTATAAAAATCCCCCATAGCATTGCATTAGCATTAAATCAGCAGCACTTAAAAAAAAAATCTTGCTGTGATAGGCCTCGTTCACATTGCGTTCCGTTCTCATGGTCGTCCGTGTTGGGCGTTTTTTGACGCTTTTTTCTAAGGGTTTTCCGTCGATTTCTGTGCGCTGGGCGTTTTTGCTAAGCTTTTTTGTAAGTGGTTTTCCTGAGCGTTTTTTTAATTCACTCCCTGACGCAGTTCAGGAAGTGAACTCTTTGATCTGGAAATGAATAAATACAATATATTCTTAAAAACGAGAACTCGATGCACAAAGCGATTTTGTGAGCCTTTTTGCGTTTTTTCCTATACCTCCCATTCACTGGCGTACCTACTGGGGATGCAACCCCATCGGCCACAGGGAAGCCCGGGGCCCCTCCCCTCTGGGGCCCGCCAGCCGTGTGTGGGGAAAGCGCTGCCGCCCCCGATTGTGGGACCCCCCAGCCAGGTGTGGAACTGGCCGCAGCGTCTAATAGACGCCGGGCCAGTTCATTCCCCGCAGCCCTGCAGTCTCCCGGGAGGCAGAGCACGGCAAGATGGCTGCCGAAGCCCTGCACTGGAGACTATTTATGTCTCCAGTACAGGGCTTCGGGAGCCATCTTGCCGTAGCCCTGCACTCTGCCTGTCAGCGCGGGAGATGTGCTGCAGGAGGATCGTCTGGGAGCTGCGAGCCAGATGCCGGGAGAGGAGACTTCTGCCAGGTGAGTGAATTGTTTTTTTTTTTCACAGGTGCAATTTTTTTTTTCTGGTAACTGCTGCCCACATTGCTATTTTCTGGTAACTGCTGCCCACATTGTGATTTTCTGGTGACTGCTGCCCACATTGCGATTTTCTGGTGACTGCTGCCCACATTGTGAGTTTCTGGTGCCTGCTGCCCACATTGCGATTTTCAGGTGACTGCTGCCTACATTGCGATTTTCTGGTAACTGCTGCCCACATTGCGATGTTCTGGTGACTGCTGCCCACATTACGATCTTCTGGTGTCTGCTGCCCACATTGCGATTTTCTGGTGCCTGCTGTCCACATTGCAATTTTCTGGTGCCTGCTGCCCACATTGCGATTTTCTGGTGCCTGCTGCCCACATTGTGATTTTCTGGTGCCTGCTGCCCACATTGCGATTTTCAGGTGACTGCTGCCCACATTGCGAGTTTCTGGTGCCTGCTGCCCACATTGCGATGTTCTGGTGACTGCTGCCCACATTACGATGTTCTGGTGTCTGCTGCCCACATTGCGATTTTCTAGTGACTGCTGCCCACATTGTGATTTTCTGGTGACTGCTGCACACATTGCGATTTTCTGGTAACTGTTGCCCACATTACGATGTTCTGGTGTCTGCTGCCCACATTGCGATTTTCTGGTGACTGCTGCCCACATTGCAATTTTCTGGTGCCTGCTGCCCACATTGCGATTTTCTGGTGCTGCTGCCCACATTGCGATTTTCTGGTGACTGCTGCCCACATTGCGATTTTCTGGTGACTGCTGCCGACTTTACGATTATTTTCTGGTGACTGCTGCCCACATTGCGATTTTCTGGTGCCTGCTGCCCACATTGCGATTTTCTGGTGACTGCTGCCCACATTACGATTATTTTCTGGTGACTGCTGCCCACTTTACGATTATTTTCTGGTGACTGCTGCCCACATTATGATTATTTTATGGGGAAATGCTGCTCACTTTACGATTATTTTATAGGGAAATGCTGCCCAATTTGCAATTAATTTCTGGTGAAATGCTGCCCACTTTACGATTATTTTATGGTGAAATGCTGCCCATTTTACGATTCATTTCTGGTGAAATGCTGCCCAATTTACGATTAATTTCTGGTAAAACATTGCTGCATTAGGATTATTTTATAGTGAAACGCTGCCCCATTATGATTATTTGGCGCCTGTGGGGGGCCCCATCCTCATTTTCGCAGGGGGCCCAGTGATTTCTAGTTAAGCCCCTGCTCCCATTACAGCAAAAATGCCTCGAAAATGGCCCAAGCACCGCTTTTCTGACCTGACAGCAAACAGAACACTCCAATGTGAATTACACCATGGCAAAGCATGATGTAACCGGTTTTAGTCAGGTTTTGAAAAAACTGACGCGGCAAGAAAATGGCAAAAACGCCCTCAGTGTGAACGAGCCCAGAACGACCCCTACGTTACATTCAGTAAGGTTCCTCTTACAGTGCATGTACAGTAACACTCAGTGGCATAGCTAGAGATTATGGGGACCCAGAGCAAAACTTTCGGGGGCCCTTGGATGTAGACACTCTTGAGCAATGTCACCTGCCCCTACCCTATGGATATGAGTTAACAGGGCATTTATATTCTTATGCTTTCTTCACTGCATATAGTCCATGGACACTGAGACAAAGTGAGAGTGGAGGAACAGAAGAAAGTTAATAGGGAATATATCAAGTACTACCTGGGCACCCTCTGCTCCAGGGCCCCATAGCAGCTGCTATGGCTAATGCTACACCCTGGTAACACTCCGAGCAGATTAGGTTATGCACAGATAAGAACAAGCAAACATTAATGCCTTGAGTTGGGCTTTGAAAATGCATCAATGGGCAGAATCACTAAAACTTACCCTGGATGAGGAGTGACAGCAGAAATACTTTGGCAGTTTCCATGCTGGATGACTGATTCTACCGAGCTGCTCAGTCCCCGTGGGCTGACTTCTACAGAATGAACATCACCAGCTGGTTTCCTGAACTTTGTAAACTGTGGCGTAACTTACCCAACTACTTCTTGTTTTTCATGCTGCAAATATGCATGTGCTTATACAAACAAAATCAAGCAAGCTGAATGCCTATTAGCCTTTAACAACCCCCCACCACCACCACCCCTGCAGTATGATTCTTTCCGGATTTTAGGGTCTTAAAGCGGTGCAGTTTTTTTGCAGCAGCCCCAGCATTTACTCACTTTCCTGTCATCCAGCGGTGCAGTTCTCCCTCTGTCCTCTAGGTGGCACTTTAAATTTGTAGTGAGAATGCCGTCTGTCGTCATGATGACAGACGGCGATCTCACTTGGGGGATGCAAAGCCTCGGAGGACAGGAAGGAGAATAGCTGAATCTCTGGGGATGTGAGTGAAGACCTACGCTGCACGCTATGCTCTGCACAAGGCTCCCGGCGGCTACCAAGAGTCATGCTCAGGGTTACCGCTCCTGGCTTGTTTTTTACACTCCGAGTCTGACTCGTGATAACCGGCAAGGAGGTTAAAGGGTAAAGGGAAACTCCAGGCAAGGATGAGAAAAAAAAATCTACACGAGAGCTGGGGGCAAAGCTGTAGAAGAAAAAACAACAACAAAAACATACTGCCTGATCTGGAGGGCCAGCTGGATCAGGTAGTGCCCCTTTCCACTGTTTCCCGCCTCCCCTGAGCCATAATTACTATAACATTACATTAGTAGCAAAGAAAATATTCTCATATTTTTATTTTCAGTTATATAGTGTTTCTTATAACATTCCATTATTATCTAATATTTGCAGTTTACACACTACTCAGCATTCTAAATGATGTTACAGAGCAGGTCCGTGAACTATTGACCTGTCCTCTGCAGAAGAAGAAACAATACAGTGACTGACAGTTGAGATAACAAGCTTCAGAAGACATAGCTCTCTGCGACTTTGAAAGTCGTGGAGCTCAATGGCTCTTTTGCATAGATAACAACTGGAGTCTCTTAACTCTTCCTGTACTGGAAACAATATTAGACTTCTGTCTCTGCTCCTAATGTTTTATTTCTTAGCTGTGCTACACATACAAAACATTATATCATATTTTTTTTTTCTTTTTTCGCTTCAGTGAGGGTAAGTTCACACACAGTGGGACGTTAAAGTCGCATGTTAAAACACTTTGTAACGCACAATACCGCACTGCAATGCAAAGTCAATTGTGCATTCACAGTGCACATGTTGCGTTGTAGTGCAATGCAGCACATTAACAGTACTGCATGCAGTGCGTTAATCATGTTATTATCTGCGTTTGACTCGTTGCACATGCTAAGTAATGTTTTTTGTTTGTTTTTTTTTAAACTGACGCATGCGTCTTAATAATGTAAAAAATGTTGTAGTTATTTTGTAACCATAGATACGGTAGATGGGTTGTTAATTATGCATACACACATATATGGTGTTTTTTGGTATGTATTAAAGAGGAACTGTAACGACAAAACGTCCCCTGGGGGGTACTCACCTCGGGTGGGGGAAGCCTCTGGATCCTAATGAGGCTTCCCACGCCGTCCTCCATCCGTCAGGGGTCTCGCTGCAGCCCTCCGTGCAGCGGTGACATAATATTTACCTTCCTGGCTCCTGCGCAGGCGCTCTGACGGCTGTCGGCTCTGAAGTAGGCGGAAATACCCAATCGCCGTCGGGTCTGCTCTACTGCGCAGGCGCAAGTTTCCGGCGCCTGCGCAGTAGAGCGGACCCGACGGAGATCGGGTATTTCCGTCTATTTCCGTGCCGAAAGCAGCCACAGCGCCCCCGCTGGAGCCAGCAAAGGTAAATATTGAAGCTACAGTCGGCTCTGTCGCCGGCTGTTCGGAGGGCTGCAGCGAGACCCCCGTGGGACAGAGGACAGCGTGGGAAGCCTCATTAGGATCCCGAGGCTTCCCCCACCCGAGGTGAGTACCCCCCAGGGGAGGTTTTTGTTGTTACAGAGTCTCTTTAAATGGTCACAAGGTAATTGAATGAGTTAGCAAAATATTTTTTTTTTTGGTGGCGGATCATTATGTTAACACCATGTGTGTTTAATTATGTTTGCTAGCTCCGCCTATACAGTAAATGTTCAATTTGTGGGGTTGTTTATTTGGTTGTAATAATGGTTGGTCATGGCAAACGTTTGTCTGCTGGTGTCTGTGGCCGTGGGTGTGGCAGTGGTCGTAAAAAAAACGTTGTTTTTTTTTGTTTATGTTGATGATTTAATTGCAAGGATGCAATCCCACCCACAGCTATTTGACAAACAACATCCAAAATATCAAGACAATGCGGCTAGTTGTGTGCTTTGGGAGTAAATAACTGCCTCATTTTATTACGACTGGGCAAGTCAAACTAATAAAGCTGTAAAAAGTAAGTATATATAATTTTTTTTTCTAAAAAAAGGCTAACTATGCGACCTTATAGAGGCATAATATAGTATTTAATAAAGATCAGCATGATGAGTGTATGCGCCTTTTTGATGGCATTATCACTGTTAACTTACCTTATGCGACCTTATCGTCGCATAGCAGTAACAGCACTGTGTTTACTTATGTTCACCCAATTTATTTCTTTTACTTTTATTATAGTTTTCAGGTCAACATTTTTATATTCCAACCACATTAAATATATAACTTTTTAATAAGAACAAGTTTTAACTTATAAACGTAACAAAACAAAAAATGATTTTCTTCCTGCTGAATGTCCTGAAGGCAGACCATAATTAGAGATGGCCCGAACCGTTCGCCGGGCGAATCTCTCTGGGACCTGTACTACTTCCGGGTCATATGACTCGGAGTAGTACGCCTGCGCTGGCTCAGCGGTGCGAGTCCTATATCGCGCACCTGTTGCCGGGCACTCTCTGCGCATGAGCGTGACGTCACTCATGACATCACGCACATGCGCAGAAAGTGCAACAGGAGCGAGACCTAGGACGCGCACTGCCAGGCCAGCGCAGGCGTACTACTCCGGATCATAGCGACCTGGAAGTAGTACGGGTGAGATGTTCGCCGGCAAACGGTTCGGGCACCGTTCGCGCCATCTCTAACCATAATGCCTTTTAACATTTGCACAGCAAATGCAAATTGGTCTTCACTGCTTGAAGTTACATCTGTGAAAAAAATACATGTAAATAAATTAGCATTGTACATTCTAGATGCACACACAATTATTTGGTAATGTTTTTAAACCTGTACTTATGACTTTAGCACTTACGAGACAATTATTGTTCCATCTGTTCCTGCAAAACACCCACAACATTTCTGTCATCCCTGGGTTGTGCCAGTGTGTGGTCTGGTTCCAAGTGTTGTGTTTCTGGAATGTTTAAAAGAGCCAGTGTTTCCTGTTGGTTGGTTTGTGTGTTGGTGACATATTTAATATCATTGGTTTCTGCATCATTATCAGTGTTGCATGGAGAAACGTCCCATGTAAAAGTGCTCTTGGGTGTATTTAGAGTGGTTGATTGGTTATTAGCCGATGTAACGGGCATCAGTGGTGTTGGTGAAAAGCAAATGGTGCCTTCTTCGTCTGAACATTTGTAGTGGTGGGGTGTTTGGGATTTGCGGAGTATGGGGTGTTGATGTGTCTTGTTCGCCAAATTCTAGACTTCTTCTGTATTCCTCTCTCATTTGTATTTTGAAAAATACAAATATGCTGTTGTCATGCCATGTTAAATAATGCATCAAGTGGTTATTTATGCTTCTGTACATGTTTTGTAAGTGCGCATCACCTACCTTTTTCCACTTCTAACTTCTTTTCATTAAGCCACTCGCCCTCGCGCCTTTTTAGGTTGATCCACCTCTTTTGTATGGTGTTAATGGAGTGGTACTTGTTGGTGGTCTGAAGGAAATGGTCCTGTATGGTTAGCATTATATGCTGCTTCTGGAATCTTGTCCTCACTTTGTCATATTTCTAGCGCAGCATCGTCTGTATTGGGTATAACAAGGTAAAACATCATCAGTACACATGTCTGCATTACCATCTACTTTAGGTCTATTAATATGATATTTATGATTATAAAGATGATTGTAATGTACACACCTTGGTGTATATGATATTAGCGTTGTGTGTAAAGCATCATTACTGTCTTACCTTTGCTATCAATTCCTCCTGTGCTGTAAATTTTGCCTTCGGCATTTTGCTGCTGGCTGCGTCTTTACCATCTGTACAGTCCCACAGGAAGTGCGCACTTCATATACAGTTGCCTTGAATTTTGGGTGTTTTACATAGAATTATGGGTATTGAAAATGACATGATCTGTGATTGTGGTAGCGCAATATGCCCCTATATAGTCGCATTGCAGAGATAATAGAAAAAATTAGGATGGTGTTTTTAGCTGATAAAAATATATATATTGAAGTACTTTTGCCCCTGTATTGTTCGACCATAGATTAAAGATCATGCAATAACATTACAATTGTTAAGAATTGCAATAATATTAAATATTAAACAACTATATTTTATTACAGTTTTGGACATCAGAGAACGATGGTGGTCACTACATGACAACTATGAACGGGACCTTGAAAAACAGAAAGATGCAGAACGTAGTGGTGCAGGAACATCCAGCACAAACACATATGGCCACTTTATGAATCTAGATTTTTTAAAACCTTGCTTTGAGGTGAGACAGTAAGTATTATTTATGTGATTGTCCTTAATGGAAGGTGATGTATTTCACATAAACATTTAATTTATTTATCATCATTTCTATAGGACTGAGGATAGTTTATTTCCACAACTCAAAACAGCAGAAAATAATGATGACATCACTAGTAATCCTACTGGGTCAGATATGTGTCATGAAACACAACAACCAGACAAAACAACATCAAATACTCAAGAAGAAACATCAGTATGTAAAAGATATACAAGGGAAAGTACTTCAGCAATGCGACAAATGGATCTTAGTATGATGTCTGCATTTGAACAACTTATGGATCGATGGAAGCAAAGTCAAAGCCAGATGACAGCCAGACAAAAAATTGCAATTGGCCTAGTTCCATTTCTGAATGCAGTTCCAGAACACCTTTTGCCATATGTTGCTAAAGACATTATCAATGTAATTATAACATATCAACAAAAAATAAACAAACACACAGACACAGCAGCAATGCTACGAAAACATGGAAAGCTATCAGCCCACAACGCCATCCTCTCAGCCCACAGTCCACAATGCCATCCTCTCAGCCCACAATGCCATCCTCTCAGCCCACAGCCCACAATGCCATCCTCTCAGCCCACAATTCCATCCTCTCAGCCCACAGCCCACAATGCCATTCTCTCAGCCCACAATGCCATCCTCTCAGCCCACAATGCCATCCTCTCAGCCCACAATGCCATCCTCTCAGCCCACAATGCCATCGCCATAGCCCACAATGCCATCCTCTCAGCCCACAATTCCATCCTCTCAGCCCACAGCCCACAATGCCATCCTCTCAGCCCACAATGATATCCTCTCAGCCCACAATACCATCCTCTCAGCCCACAATGATATCCTCTCAGCCCACAATACCATCCTCTCAGCCCACAATGCCATAACCCACAATGCCATCCTCTCAGCCCACAATGCCATCCTCTCAGCCCACAATGCTATCCTCTCAGCCCACAATGCCATCCTCTCAGTCCACAATGCCATAGCCCACAATGCCTTCCTCTCAGCCCACAATGCCATAGCCCACAATGCCATAACCCACAATGCCATCCTCTCAGCCCACAATGCCATCCTCTCAGCCCACAATGCCATCATCTCAGCCCACAATGCCATAGCCACAATGCCATCCTCTTAGCCCACAATGACATCCTCTCAGCCCACAATGCCATCCTCTCAGCCCACAATGCTATCCTTTCAGCCCACAATGCCATCCTCTCAGCCCACAATGCCATAGCCCACAATGCCATCCTCTCAGCCCACAATGCCATCCTCTCAGCCCACAATGCTATCCTCTCAGCCCACAATGACATCCTCTCAGCCCACAATGCCATCCTCTCAGCCCACAATGCCATCCTCTCAGCCCACAAATAATGCTATCCTCTCAGCTAGTGTTGGGCGAACAGTGTTCACCACTGTTCGGGTTCTGCAGAACATCACCCTGTTCGGGTGATGTTCGAGTTCGGCCGAACACCTGATGTTGTTCGGCCAAACCGTTCGGCCTCATGGCCGAACTAAGAGCGCATGGCCGAACGTTCCCCGAACGTTCGGCTAGCGCTGTGATTCGGACCCGAACGCGCTCTGATTGGCCGAACTGTCACGTGGTTCGGGTAAATAAATACCCGAACCACGTCATATCTCTGCCATTTGTCTGTGGGTTTAGCTTTGGGTAGGCAGGCAGGGTAGTTCGCGCTCCAGCCACGCTAGCCAGGGTCCCCCCAGTCATTGTGTCACTGCTGGGAATAGTAGTACACCGCTCGCTCAGCCACACTATATAGCATTGTGTTTACTGCTACTTTGTGTACCTCGCTCAGCCACACTATATAGCATTCTGTTTACTGCCACTCTGTGTCACTGCTGGGAATAGTAGTACACCGCTCGCTCAGCCACACTATATAGCATTCTGTTTACTGCCACTCTGTGTACCTCGCTCAGCCACACTATATAGCATTGTGTTTACTGCCACTTTGTGTCTGCTGGGAATAGTAGTACACCGCTCGCTCAGCCACACTATATAGCATTGTGTTTACTGCCACTCTGTGTACCTCGCTCAGCCACACTATATAGCATTCTGTTTACTGCCACTCTGTGTCTGCTGGGAACAGTACTACACCGCTCGCTCAGCCACACTATATAGCATTGTGTTTACTGCCACTCTGTGTCTGCTGGGAACAGTACTACACCGCTCGCTCAGCCACACTATATAGCATTGTGTTTACTGCCACTCTGTGTACCTTGCTCAGCCACACTATATAGCATTGTGTTTACTGCCACTCTGTGTCTGCTTGGAACAGTAGTACACCACTCGCTCAGCCACACTATATAGCATTGTGTTTACTGCCACTCTGTGTCTGCTGGGAACAGTAGAACACCGCTCGCTCAGCCACACTATATAGCATTGTGTTTACTGCGACTCTGTGTACCTTGCTCAGCCACACTATATAGCATTGTGTTTACTGCCACTCTGTGTCTGCTGGGAACAGTACTACACCGCTCGCTCAGCCACACTATATAGCATTGTGTTTACTGCCACTCTGTGTACCTTGCTCAGCCACACTATATAGCATTGTGTTTACTGCCACTCTGTGTCTGCTGGGAACAGTACTACACCGCTCGCTCAGCCACACTATATAGCATTGTGTTTACTGCCACTCTGTGTCTGCTGGGAACAGTACTACACCGCTCGCTCAGCCACACTATATAGAATTGTGTTTACTGCCACTCTGTGTACCTTGCTCAGCCACACTATATAGCATTGTGTTTACTGCCACTCTGCGTCTGCTGGGAACAGTAGTACACCGCTCGCTCAGCCTCACTATATAGCATTGTGTTTACTGCCACTCTGTGTACCTTGCTCAGCCACACTATATAGCATTGTGTTTACTGCCACTCTGTGTCTGCTGGGAACAGTAGTACACCGCTCGCTCAGCCACACTATATAGCATTGTGTTTACTGCCACTCTGTGTCTGCTGGGAACAGTAGAACACAGCTCGCTCAGCCTCACTATATAGCATTGTGTTTACTGCCACTCTGTGTACCTTGCTCAGCCACACTATATAGCATTGTGTTTACTGCCACTCTGTGTCTGCTGGGAACAGTAGTACACCGCTCGCTCAGCCACACTATATAGCATTGTGTTTACTGCCACTCTGTGTCTGCTGGGAACAGTAGTACACTGCCACTCACTGAGTCACCCCATTACTATATAGCATTGCTGGGATCTGTAGTACTCTGCTCACCCACCCATACCATTGTACTGCCAGTCACTGTGTATATTGCTGGGATCTGTAGTACTTCACTCACCGTCAACCACTATATAGCATTGCGTACTCTGCCAGTCAGTGTGTATATTGCTGGGATCAGTAATACTCCACTCAACGTCAACCACTATATGAGCTCACCATGAGTTCCTCAGAGACCTCCGCTGTGAGCAGCACTCCCAACAACAGCAACAGCCAACGCCCCACGCAAGCTATAACATCCACCCCAGCAGCCAGTGGTCAGCAGCAGCCCTCCCCGGAGGAGAACGTTGTGTCCATCGGTCCGGCGCCAGAGCAATTATTGAGGGCTGCCATTGAGGAGATGATGGGGCCTGATGCGGAAGAGGAGGTCGGGCTCAGGCCAGCATCCCAAGTTAATGTTGAGGACGATGAGGGGTCTGTGTCTGGGGATGTTGGGGTGGCAGAGGTGGTAGGTGGGTCAGACTCAGGAGAAGAGTTGTATGATGAGGATGATGATCGGGACCATCTGTATGTGCCTCAGAGTCCGACCCCGGAAAACATGTTGTATCGTGTGTTTAGGTACTAAAATCTGCATTCCCACTTCCCAGTACTGCCCGGGTCCACGGATCCATATAATTTTTTGGGCAGCACTATCAAACAGTGGTACTATGAGTGAGTTGCCATGGTCCTTCTGTGCTGTCACACTCACCGTCTGTCTGCAGATGGATTGTTCAACACAGCTACGCCATCTGACATGTAGTCCTTGACCATCTTCTTCAGGCGATTGGTGTTGGAGGACGTGGAACTGCCCGATTGCTGTTCTGTGGGCTGCTGCATGGGTGTCAGAAAATGTTCCCACTCCAAGGACACTGCCAATACCATTCCCTTTTGGGCACTAGCAGCAGCTTGTGTTCTTTGCTGCCCTCCTGGTCCTCCTGGTTTTGCTGAAGTCAGTCTGTCGGCGTACAACTGGCTAGAGAAGGAGGAGGATGTCAATCTCCTCTCTAAAGTCTCCATCCTCAAGGGCCTGCTGGAATTGTTCCATTTTTGACCTGTCTGACACTTTCTTCAATCAGTTTTTTAACATTGTGTTTGTATAAACTGGGTATAAACCCAGTAATTGGTGTTGTCCAGAATAATGAATAATAATGAATAGTGAATAATGCGCGGGCCGCGTTCAATGCAGTCTAGCATGAATTGAGCCATGTGTGCCAGAGAATCCTGCCAGACTCCTCTGTCTTCATGTTCTTGTGAGCGTTGTGATTGTTGTGATGCACCATATTCGTCACCAGCATCACTTTCTTCCTCTTCTGCTGTCCATTCCCGCTAAATTGTGGAAGTCCAACGTGCACCGCTCTGTCCCTCGGCAGTGGGGGCATCCAATTCCTGCTCCAACTCAAGCTGTTCCTCGTCCTGTTCTTTGTCATAGCTGGGACCAGCGTTTCCTGAGGCAGGTTGCCTGATGTTGGTATCATCACGCTGATCGTTTTCATCTTCAGATTCCCCCACTTGCATCATGCCAGCGGTTTCCATCTTCAACATTGATTTCTTCAGTAAACACAGCAGTGGTATTGTAATGCTGACTGTAGAGTTGTCACTGCTCAGTCACAAGCAACGTGGATTGCTCAAAATTTTGGAGGACTTGGCAGAGATCCAACATGGTGGCCCAATCAGATCCATAAAAGCTTGGTAGCTCGCTGCTGGAATGCGCCTCGGCACTGCGCAAAAGCGTGCTAGCATGTGCAGCGTAGAATTCCAGCGCGTAGGGAGGGACATCACCCAGCGAGCGATGGTGCGCTAGATTGAAGCGCTCCTGCATCTCTTGGTGAGTCCTTCAGAAGTGGTACTGGACTTTAAAAAATGTTTGTTTTTTTTTCCTTCAACAGAAGATCTGCCACGTTGGAGTGAGGAGGACGCCGCCGACCCCGGCACCAAGCTGAACCCCGGCGAACTTCAAGCAGAGGATCTTCAGGAACCCTCAAGGCTTTGAGCAAGCTGAGGAGGATCAGCAGTCCCGACGAGACCTCTCCTCATATGTGACTGTGTGCAGTGGAGTAGAGCTCCCCAGAACGACCTCTCACTTGTCACTTTGTCACTGGTCACTTTGTCACTTTGTCATTTTGTCACTTTGTCACTTGTCACTTTGTCACTTGTCACTTGTCACTTTGTCACTTGTCACTTTGTCATTTTGTCACTTTGTCAGTCACTTTGTCACTTTGTCACTTTGTCACTTTGTCACTGGTCACTTTGTCACTTTTCACTTCGTCACTTGTTACTTGGTCACTTGTCACTTGGTCACTTGGTCACTTGTCCAGATGATCTCGGTACACCTCCTGCGATTCAAATTCCTGCACACATTGCTCTGGGATTTGGGTGTGATGAATGATGCATCTAACTGGCCACCGGAGGCAATTAAGGCCTTCAAAACATTGAAAGCAGCTTTCTGTTCTGCCCCCATTTTGCATCATGTTGAGTTGTTGACGTCATGTTCATCCTCGGCCTCGCCTTGCATTTCAGTGCGAGGTGCATTTTCCACAGAAAAAGGTTGTGAATCCGGGCACAACATTTGTGGCTGTTCCATTGACCTTTCACAGGTAGAAGATTGTGGGGGTGGGAATAGCTCCTCCGAATAGCCCATTGTGTCCTGAAAACTACTCATTGCATTGCTTTGCGCACAAATTTTTTTGTCCTCATGCAAGGCCTGAGTTGCGCCTGAAAGCGTGGCATTCTCCTCCTGCGCCTCCTCCTGTTCCATCACGTCTGCTGCTGCTGGGTTAGCGTTGCCGCCCGGTCCCTGTTTATTGAACCTCTTATCTTTATTACATTTATGACTGCATGGCGGTACAAAGCATGCTATCCGCACGCTTTTTGTCCTCATGCAAGGCCTGGGTTGTTGTGTCTCAAAGCGTGGCCTTCTCCTCCTGCGCCTCCTCCTGTTCCATCACGTGTGCTGCTGCTGCTGCTGGGTTAGCGTTGCCGGTCCCTGTTTATGGAACCTCTCATCTTTATTACATTTATGACTGCATGGCGGTAAAAAGCATGCTATCCGCACGCTTCTTGTCCTCATGCAAGGCCTGGGTTGTTGTGTCTCAAAAAGCGTGGCCTTCTCCTCCTGCGCCTCCTCCTCCTGTTCCATCACGTGTGCTGCTGCTGGTGCTGGGTTAACGTTACCGGTCCCTTTTCCTGGAACCTCTTCTCTGTATTACATTTATGACTTCATGGCGACAAAAAGCATGTTACCTGTGCAAAGAAACATGACATTTTCCACATTTAAAAGACAGTTTTTCCTTTGAAACTTTACAATCAATTTTCTCAAAAACTATAAGCTCTTTTTCAAATATTTTTTTCCTCTTGTACCCACTCCCAGGGTGCACATACCCTGCAAATTTGGGGTATGTAGCATGTAAGGAAGCTTTACAAAGCACGAAAGTTCGGGTCCCCATTGACTTCCATTATGTTCGGAGTTCGGCGCGAACACCCGAACATCGCGGCGATGTTCGGCGAACGTTCGCGAACCCGAACATCTAGGTGTTTGCCCAACACTACTCTCAGCCCACAATGCCATCCTCTCAGCTCACAATGCCATCCTCTCAGCCCACAATGCCATCCTCTCAGCCCACAATGCTATCCTCTCAGCCCACAATGCCATCCTCCCAGCCCACAAATAATGCTATCCTCTCAGCCCACAATGCCATCCTCTCAGCCCACAATGCCATCCTCTCAGCCCACAATGCTATCCTCTCAGCCCACAATGCCATCCTCCCAGCCCACAAATAATGCTATCCTCTCAGCCCACAATGCCATCCTCTCAGCCCACAATGCCATCCTCTCAGCCCACAATGCCATCCTCTCAGCCCAAAAAGTTTGCAAAAGCTTTTCCTCAGCAGAAATAACTGAACAAAAATTAATGGGACGCTTTGTAAGATCGGGACCAACTATAGCCAATAATTTATTAAAGCTACAATAATACAAATTTGAACAAAATTAGTACATAAAAACACACACAAAAAAAGAAAAAATACCTCGCAACAGACATTCTGGTGTAGTTGTAAAACTTGGCAGGATCAGATAACAAATCAGGAAACAAAGATTCTTAAAGAACACCCGAAGCGAAAATAAACTAATGAAATAAATGATTGTATCTATCTTCCTTCACCTAAAAATGACTTTTTAAGATATTCCACAGTTTTATTTTATGTTTAAATCTACTTTTCAAGTATTAACTGGTTTATTGTTTTTGCTCAATGACACATTCATTGAAAAATACCAGAGCTAAAATCTATGAACAATTGACCCTTTTTATCTCGTTCCTGCTCTCAGAAGCCATTTTCTGCTAGGAAAGTGTTTTATAGTTGTAATTTCTTATTAGTGAGGGTCACACTGTAGTCACTTCCTATCTGAGTCAGGACTGAGTCAGCCACTTACATGCCTGATATTTAACTCTTTCAGGCAGAGAAAGAAAAAAAGGAACACAGCATAGTTATTTGTGTGCTAGACACTGTACATACACATGTCTATCTCATCATGTCACACGTCACTTTGGTTATCCTATAATGCCCCCTCTCTAGACTCACAGTAAGAAAGGGATGCACCCAGTACCTCCTCCTATGGTGTCGCCACAAAAGGTGCATGAAAAATAATAGTGCACCACCACCAAACAGCAACTCATCATCCTCCATGATGATCACAGATCATCAAAACCACAAACTAATTGTATAAAAAAAAACAATTTATAGGCATTATTATTGCGACTTTAAAGATGCACTAAAATGACGTCAACAGCTATAACGCAAAGTAATTCAATGTGTCCGCAACGCTAACTACTGTGAATCCAGGTGCCTTGCGGTAAAATCTACTTAGTGACCTTAACTTCGCATAATAACATAACGTCCTACTGTGAACCTGGCCTGTCTCTTTAAAATCTAGGGATGGTCAGAAATGCCAATTTCCAAATCCACAGAAATTCCAATTTCTGCCATTAAAAATTGCTGATTTCGCAGATTTCTGTTTTCCAATTTCCAATTCCAGCTTGCTGAGGAGTCTTTTTTTCTTATTTTTTACATTCCCTGATTGGCCCAATACTTGGTACAAAAAAGAGGGTCTGTAACTCAGAAGTAAACTGGAAGGGTCAAATTTTTTTGAGACACATCACTTGCATCAACTTCAAAAAGTACATATGGTTTATAATAATAATAATAGCTCTCAGCTTCATCATTTGCTGCGCTGTATTTGCACCATTTTAGTTGAAACTTAAGGTCCGTACACACGCCGGACTGCAGGCAACGACGGGTCTGTAGTCACCTCCCCTGGGCGGGTTTTCAGCAGACAGTCCGGCGTGTGTACAGTCTGTCGGCGGACTGATACGGCTGTTTCTGAGTGATCCGCCGGGCTGTCGCTGGAACGCCCACCCAGCGGGAGGTGACGACGGACCCGTCGTTGCCTCCAGTCCGGCGTGTGTACGGACCTTAAGCTTTATGGGGTTTGAAGGTTTTTTTAATTTAACTTTTTCTCCTGCCTTTTTTCCTAGGTGATATTTTCAAATCTTATCAATAAAATGCCCTCTAGGCCACCAGCAAGCGAGAAAATACTTTTATAATAAATAATTGTATAATGCTTTCTCACCTACTTTTTTGGTACTTTTTCAGTTGCAAAGTGTTGAAAAGTTATTTTAAATAGAAGATGAAAACTTATCTCCTAGGAAAAAACTTAAGAGGAAAAGTGAATTGTGTATGATACAGCCTAGCTGTCAGTGTGGACTCAGCTCTCTCCTTTGGACCCCACATCCAAAGTATTACCTTATCCTGCAACTTCCACCTTCACAACATCTCCAGGTCCTACTTATCTGTTCCCTGACACCACCAAACTCTTCATCCATGGCCTGGTCATCTCCTATCTGGACTATTTCATTTTCCTTTTGTCATGCCTCCCTGTATACTGCTTCCCCCCACACCCCCTCCCCCCACCAGTTAATCAGTAATGAATGCTGCAGCCACATTGATCAACTTCTCTCATCACAGAGCTTCCTTATCTTCCCTCTGTAAAGCCCTCCACTGGCTACCCAATCGCTTCAGGATCAACTTAAAAATTCTGTGCTTGACCTACAAATTACTTCACAGCAATCTCTGATCTTGTCTATCTGCACATTCCAGCCCGCTCCCTCCAATCCTCCAACGGCCTGCACCTGTTTGCAGCATGCACTTCTCACTCCCATGCACGATTGCAGGACTTCACTAGGGCTTCCCCGACTCTCTGGAGCTTGCTCCCAACAGTCATCAGACTGCCTCCACCTTTCATTCCTTCAAATGAACCCTCTAAACCAGGGGCGTAACTTGAAACCACTGGGCCCCCCTGTGAAGTTTTGGATGGGGCCCCCCACATTCAAACCTCCCTCCCCTCCGAACTCTTCCCCAAACCACTCCCCCCCCCAAAAAAAAAAAAATCACACACAAACAGCACCCAGACATATACTCCCCCACAGAGCACTCTGCCATATACTCACAAACACGCAGCACCCTGACACAGCATACACAGAGCACCCTGAAACAGCATACACACAGCACCCTGACACAGCATACACACAGCATACACAGAGCACTCTGACACACACATGCACACAGCACCATGACACACACATGCACACAGCTCACAAATACACACAGCACTCTGACACACACATACACACAGCACCCTGACACAGCATACACACAGCACTCTGACACACACATACACACAGCACTCTGACACACACATGCACACAGCACCATGACACAGCATACACACAGCACCCTGACACACATATACACACAGCACTCTGATACACACATACACACAGCACTCTGACACACACACAGCACCCTGACACAGCATACACACAGCACCCTGACACAGCATACACACAGCAATCTGACACACACACAGGGCCGTTTCTTGGGCAGTGCGGGCAGGACGACCGCCCTGGGTGCAGACCGGGTAGTAGGAGAAGGGGGGTGCAGGCAGAAGGTCATAACCGCTAGGGAGCTGGAGACACGCAGTGCAGCCAAATGGAAGAAGAGGATCCCCTTCCTTGATTCCTCCTGAACTGCCTGCATCAGACGTCAAGTCATCATCACATCACCACCGCATGATGACACCTGATGTCCTGTAGCAGTACTGCAGGCTGTAAGTGTGTGGCGCCCATGGAGGAGTCGGCTTTCTAGGCTCTCTTTGCCTGTGTGTTTTCCTGGTCCCTGCTTCCTCCTGGATGAGCAGCTGGTCACTAGTAAGTGGGGGGCGCAATTTTTACACCCTTGCCCTGGATGCAATTTAGCATAGTAACTGCCCTGTACACACGTACACACAGCACTCTGACACACACATACACACAGCACCCTGACACACCATCCACACAGCACACACATACACACAGCACTCTGACACACACATACACACAGCACCCTGACACACCATCCACACAGCACACACATACACACAGCACTCTGACACACACATACACACAGCACTCTGACACACACACATCACCCTGACACAGCATACACACAGCACCCTGACACAGCATACACACAGCACTCTGACACACACATACACACAGCACTCTGACACACACATGCACACAGCACCATGACACACACATGCACACAGCACACACATACACACAGCACTCTGAAACACACATGCACACAGCACCATGACACACACATGCACACAGCACACACATACACACAGCACTCTGACACACACATGCACACAGCACCATGACACACACATGCACAAAGCACACACATACACACAGCACTCTGACACACACATGCACACAGCACCATGACACACACATGCACACACATACACATACACACAGCACTCTGACACACACACACATGCACACAGCACCATGACACACACATGCACACACATGCACATACACACAGCACTCTGACACACACACACATACACACAGCACTCTGACACACACACATCACCCTGACACAGCATACACACAGCACCCTGACACAGCATACACTCAGCACTCTGACACACACATACACACAGCACTCTGACACACACATTCACACAGCACCATGACACAAACATGCACACAGCACACACATACACACAGCACTCTGAAACACACATGCACACAGCACTCTGACACACACATGCACACAGCACTCTGACACACACATGCACACAGCACCATGACACAAACATGCACACAGCACACACATACACACAGCACTCTGAAACACACATGCACACAGCACCATGACACACACATGCACACAGCACACACATACACACAGCACTCTGACACACACATGCACACAGCACCATGACACACACATGCACACACATACACATACACACAGCACTCTGACACACACACATGCACACAGCACTCTGACACACATATACACACATGCACACAGCACTCTGACACACACATACACATACACACAGCACTCTGACACACACACATGCACACAGCACTCTGACACACACATGCACACAGCACCATGACACACACATGCACACAGCACACACATACACACAGCACTCTGAAACACACATGCACACAGCACCATGACACACACATGCACACAGCACACACATACACACAGCACTCTGACACACACATGCACACAGCACCATGACACACACATGCACACACATACACATACACACAGCACTCTGACACAAACACATGCACACAGCACTCTGACACACACATGCACACAGCACCATGACACACACATGCACACACATACACATACACACAGCACTCTAACACACACACATCACCCTGACACAGCATACACTCAGCACTCTGACACACACATACACACAGCACTCTGACACACACATGCACACAGCACCATGACACAAACATGCACACAGCACACACATACACACAGCACTCTGAAACACACATGCACACAGCACCATGACACACACATGCACACAGCACACACATACACACAGCACTATGACACACACATGCACACAGCACCATGACACACACATGCACACAGCACCATGACACACACATGCACAAAGCACACACATACACACAGCACTTTGACACACACATGCACACAGCACCATGACACACACATGCACACACATACACATACACACAGCACTCTGACACACACATGCACACAGCACCATGACACACACATGCACACACATACACATACACACAGCACTCTGACACACACACACATGCACACAGCACTCTGACACACATATACACACATGCACACAGCACTCTGAAACACACATACACATTCACACAGCACTCTGACACACACACATGCACACAGCACTCTGACACACACATGCACACAGCACTCTGACACACACATGCACACAGACATACACATGCACACAGCACCATGACACACATATATACAGTATGTACACAGCACTCTGACACACAGATGCACACAGCACACACATACACACACATGTACACAGCACACACATACACGCACATGCACACAGCACCCTGACACAGCATACACACAGCACTCTGACACACACATACACACAGCACTCTAACACACACATGCACACAGCACCATGACACAAACATGCACACACATACACATACACACAGCACTCTGACACACACATGCACACAGCACCATGACACACACATCCACACACATCCACATACACACAGCACTCTGACACACACACATGCACACAGCACTCTGACACACACATGCACACACATACACATACACACAGCACTCTGACACACACACATGCACACAGCACTCTGACACACACATACACACATGCACACAGCACTCTGACACACACATGCACACAGACATACACATGCACACAGCACCATGACACACACATGTACACAGCACTCTGACACACACATGCACACAGCACCCTGACACAGCATACGCACAGCACTCTGACACACACATACACACAGCACCCTGACAGAGCATACACACAGCACCCTGACAGAGCATACACACATACACACAGCACTCTGACTGACACACAAGTTTCTCACAAGTGGGCTGGCAGCAGCATGACATCTTCCTCCTGGCCTGGAACATGTGTCTCCATCCTGGCTGCATGCTTGAGGGGGCGGGGACCGGGCTGAGAAAGCATCCTAGCAAGAGACAGTAAGTATGCCTTCAGGTTCTAGTGCCCTCCACCGCACAACAGCCTGCTGCTGCTGAGCAGAAACATTTTTGTCGCGTCCGCCTGCTCGTTACTGCATACGAATTGGCAGTGGTTTCCAGAGCCCCCCCCCCCCCCTCCTCTCAGACTTCTTCCTCTGTGGACCCCCCTGCACTTGCAACCCTGGTAGAGGTGGTAGTTTCCCCTGTGCTCTAAACTCAACTTTCCATGCTTGTCTATGCCCCCCATCAGTACCATAATACATTCTGCTTGGCACACTCAACAGATGCACCTATTGTCTCTACCCCGACCATTTAGATTGTAACCCTCTGGCAGGGCCCTCCTCCTAGTGTTTCCAGCTTGATCCTGCACCCTCTCTGTTAGACACCCCTTATAGTATACAGACTGGAACAGACTTTCTTTACCAGAGACATTTGATATCTGTTATCAAAGACATTTGCATGATCTTGTTTTGCGTTCTGAGCTTTGTGTTTGCTCTACCTCATAAGTTAACTGCTGCATATGTTTAGAACTGCAATAAATAATCATTGTTTTAACAAATACTCTGTGAATTGACTATTTACTGTACAGTCATTAATTTACCTCACTAGTCTGGAATTTTACTTTTCCATGCGGTGACATCTTGTGGAGCAAGTGTAGAAGGCATGATAGATTTTTAACGTTGGTTCTTGTATTTTTTTAACATTTTTTATACAACATTTATGGACATAATAGGCAGGAAATCATTTTTCATCACTCTAAAATGTTTACACCATTGTTTTTCTGTGAAGGTTCTCATTTACACAAATAATTATTTATTTTCTATTTCTTCCAATTCTGGTCTAACGTATGAAGACTTCAACCCTCTGTTTTTTCAAGTCAATAAAAGTTTACTGACTTGAAAAAGCGGAGGGCGGACATCCACAAAATGCGTTGTCTCCCTTTTACTAAATCTATCTAATTTCAATTTTAACTCCCTTTGTTTCCCCGTGTTTTTATCTTTATACGCCGCTGCGTTACTTTGCAGCAGCAGTTTTTCAGAAACCCATTAGTGGCAGACGTGACACCAAGACACCGCTCTGTCACTAGTTACATACAGCGATGAGTGGGTGGTCTTGTTTTCATGGAGTATGCCGCTGTAGATAATGTATTCCTCCAGTGACATTGACTGCACCACGTGGATTCCCTGTGGTCCCCGGCTGAATATGGTGGGGCGCGAATATCTGCTGAGCACATCCGACAGCCGCACCAGCTCCAGGTGAGATCTGTCCTGGATGGGATTTTATATTACTGATCGCAAGAGTCTCAGAGCGCCCTTTTTCTTCTTTACTTCTGTTTGCAGTGGACTTCTTGGAGCAGCCTGAGCTCAGACTGTTTTGGCTTGATTGCACCCTGGGGGATATCCAAACTGCCATCTTTGTTTGATAACTTTGCAGGGAATTGGAACGCGAGCTAGCACTCATTCCCTGCTAACCTCCGCCTCCAGGACTTGACTCCAATTGGCGTTAGGTGGTCCTGGCCGCGCCACCTTCCCAACGCCAATTGGTGTGAGGCAGTCAGGAAGAGGTTAGAATTGTTCTGATAACTAATTAGAATGAATGTGTAAGTGGGTATTTTATTGAAGATTGCCACTTATAAGTATTGTGCTATGACGCTATAAAATCTAAATTCGGTTAAATGGTTTCGCAGTTATGACACCATACCAAGTGTATTACCTGGACAGAACAAAAATACAAAAGGGATACTAAGCCCTTACCGCTGGCAAAGTTTTCAGAATCAGAATCCGCTTTATGCATACAATGTTTGTCGTACCTGGGATTGTTTGCGATACACCTGGCATTGGCAACAGACAAACAAAGATTGGCAAACAAATTGTGTTTGTTGTTGGTCTTTAACTGCTTCCAGATCAGTGCAGTTGAAATCTATGTCCTGCTAGTGGCTGGGCAGCTCTGACAGGACGTAGATTGCAACATTGCCTCTGTGTGCACCTGCCGCTCTTGGCAATCGTGCCTCTTTATCCCCGGCATAACTTACTCGCTCTGCTATTAATATGAAGGCAGAGCGCTGTGAGCTAGTCACGAGCTGATTTCATTGGCTCCTGACCACGTAATCACTGTGAGCCAATCCCGTTGGCTTATATTGATTAACAGTGTCAGGGGCAAATGAAGGCGGCTCCTGAGTGGGGCACAGAGCTCTGCTGTCATAGCAACAGCAGACAGAGTGACCTGCGGGATGGAGGAGTAGTGTGACCAGTGGGAGCAGCAGGTATGTGTGAAAATGTCATTGGGAGACGCTTTTTTGCAGTACTAGCAGTCTCTGGTCCTTAAAGGGAACCTTAACTGGCGAGCAAAAAAAAATTCACTTACCTGGGGGCTTTCCCAAGCCTCCCGCAGCCGTCCGGTGCCCGCGCCGGTCCTTCGGTGCCCTCCGGTCTCCCTCCGCCGCTAAGTTTCGTTTTCGGACGACTGCCAGTCGTCCTCGGGCCTCTTCCGCACTCCTCGTCGTAAACTGCAGTAAAGCGCGTCCGCATGACGCCAAACGCGTCATGCGGCGCGCTTTACTGCAGTTTACGACGAGGAATGTGGAAGAGGCCCGAGGACGACTGGCAGTCGTCTGAAAACGAAACTTAGCGGCGGAGGGAGACCGGAGGGCACCGAAGGACCGGCGCGGGCACCGGACGGCTGCGGGAGGCTTGGGAAAGCCCCCAGGTAAGTGAATTTTTTTTTGCTCGCCAGTTAAGGTTCCCTTTAAGTCTGGTCTCTGGTACGATTCAGAATTTTAGACTTTCTTTCCAAATTATATACAATTTTCAACAATAGTATGATCATTTGTTGAAAAACATGACTTCAACTCATCAACACCACACAATCTCGCCTTACAGAACTGGTTCTCTGGATCAAATTCCTGCCAGGGCACTATTTGCACAGAGTTTGTATGTTCTCACCGTGTTCTGTGGGAGTTTTCTCTGGGCACTCTGGTTTCCCCCCACATCCCAAGAACATACAGATTGGTCCTAGACTACAACACAATAATACATACACTAAACCAGTCAATCCCAAGCTGTGTGCTGCGACACATTCAGGTGCCGCGGTAGCATCAGGTATGTGTCGCCGCTCACGGCCCCAGCTCTCTCCCTGCTCTGTCTGTAATTAGAGCAGTGCTACAAGAAAATGGCCACCAATGTCCACAAATGCGGACATAGGCGTCCATTTTCGTGTAGCTATCTAACTACAGACGAAGAGGAGGCAGGGAGAACCAGAGAAAATACTTGCGTTGCAGAAGAGGAGGCCCACTGGCGGGAATGTGCATAGAGATAGCGACTGCCAGCTCAGAAGGATACATGAGGGGCGGCCGCAGGAACGGAGGGGGGAGAAGGCTGGCCACCTAAGCTATGCTGGAGGCAACTATACTACCTACACTGGGGCAGCTATACTACCTACACTGGGGCAGCTATACTACCTATATTGGGGCATGTGTATTACCTATACTGGGGCAGTTATACTACCTATACTGGGGAGGCTATACTACCTATACTGGGGCAACTACACTAGCTACCTATACTGGGGCAACTATACTAGCTACCTACCTATACTGGGGCATCTATACTACCTATAGTGGGAGGAACTAAACTAGCTACCTATACTGGAGCACGTATACTACCTATACTGGGAGCAAATATGCTAGCTATCTATACTGGGGCAACTATACTATCTATACTGGTGACCACTACACTAGCTATCTATACTAAGGCAACTATACTACCTACATATACTGGGGCAACTATACTGGCTTCCTATACTGGGGGCAAATACACCTGGCTACCTACCCCTACCTATCTATACTGAGTCTGAGGGAATTTTTTTTGGGCGGGAGGGGGGGGGGTGCACCATGGCTATAACGCGCGAGATGCAAATTGTTGGTACTATGCTATCATTCCAAATTGGATGGGGCCCCTAACTGTCCCCCTGAAAGGTTTTAGCCTTTATTTTAAGTGTATTCAGTATAATGTACTCTTCCCATCCATTTTGTGGTTATTAGTATTTATCTATTATACCTATATGATATGTCATGGCGTGGTGTCATGACTTCAAAAAGGTTGGGAACCACTGCACTACATGATGCAGGCATATGACTATGGTAGGGATTAGATTGTGGGCCCCTCTGAGGGACAGTTAACGGGTACTTTACCCTTGATTTAAATTTAAAAATTATGCCGTGTGTGTGTGGGGAGGTGTGCAAAGGCTTACCACACCTCCTGTGGCCCAGCATCTTCTATGGTTCCCCTGCTGTGCCTCCCGTTCCTCATTTCCGAGTTGGCATGCTTGGCACCTTTTGACCTGAACATACTGTGCTGCAAGCCTATGCGCACCTCCCCCCACACACAGGGTGTAATTTTTTAATTTAAATTAGGGATTAGGTACCCTTTAAGTGACAAGATAATAGACTCAGCTCCGTGCAAGATGTCTGCACTATATAAATAGTAACAATTATGATAATAATACTCACCAAACAAAAATAAAATACACTTTTTTCATGAAATAGTTTTATTGAACATGCCAAGGTTGTCATACATACTAAATCATGAACATAGATAACACAATAAAAATGTCACCATCTTTATAAATAAGCCCTTTAATAAATGCTATTTGGACCTTAAAACACAATGGGCTTGATTCACAAAAGAGTGCTAACTGTTAGCATGGCCGTTTTCGCGCGAATTTTCGCATCGCGCGCGATCGCGAATTTTACCGCAAAATCGATATCGTTTTCGCGCGAATCTTCGCGCGAAAACGATATCGATTTTGCGGTAAAATTCGCAACCGCCGTGCTAACAGTTAGCATTCTTTTGTGAATCAAGCCCAATATCTTAATATGTCTAAAGATATAACTCATATGTATTGTTACTATAACAATATTTGTTTATGTGACTATGTATAAAGGCTTTATTTACAAGTTCTCCAAGCATCTAATACATCTGGTGGGAATATCATATTTGATACTAGATCCCCTAAAAAATTAGGAAATCCTCTGCCAATATGTAGTGTAAAAAACCCTCTTACTATGGGTATTTGAAAATCTCTTAAGATTTCTTAGTAACTCAGGGCCATATCTATCTAAGCGCTGGCGAGTCCTTCATTTAGGCCAGGGGAGTATTGCCTAATCCTATGTAATGTAACATACCCCAGGTGAAAAAGAACTCGCTTGGGGGATATAATTGCCCAGCGAGTTCTTTACACATTAACCAATTGCCTTTTTTCATGCAGACATGAGTATTAGCTTAGACCAGCAAAGAGCAGGTCTAAACACACTAATGCATGTTGTCGCCACTGCATCTGGGGGTCTCCTTTAATATGGAGACTCCCAGAGCTCCCCGTCGGGTCGCCACACATCGCGAAGCCCCCTACATAGCTGCGCCGTTAAGCCTGGCAATTTACATACCATGGCTAAATACCCACCGCCTCTCACCGCAATGTAATTACCATGTACTCTCACCGTAATCAGGGCTGGATTTGAGCCAAGGCCAGATAGGCCATGGCCTAGGGCACCACATGAACAAAGGGTGGGTGGGCAGCAGGCTATACTGGGGGGGGGGGAGGGTCACCTGGTTACCTATACTGGAGGGGGGGGGGGTCATCAGGCTATCTATATGGAAGGGAGAGGGTCATCTGGTTTCTTATACTAGATGGAAGGGGGGTAGGGGTCTTCAGGCTACCTATACTGGAGGGGGGAGGAAGGGTTATCTGGCTACCTATACTAGAGGTGTGTGTGTGTGTGTGTGGGGGGGGGGGGGGTCATCTGGCTGCCTATACTAATGGGAATGGTCATCAGGCTACCTATTCTGGAGGGGGGGGGGTCATCTGGCTACCTATACTAAAGGGAGGGGGGGGCGCGGCTGCTGATAATGGCCTTGGGTGGTAAAGTGTACAAATGCAGCCCTGACTGTAATTATTGTGTATCGGAGCCCCGGAAAAGCATCTTTAAAGCTCCTGCCGGGCTCCCCATTGGTCCACTGCCTGGACCATTTTCATTGGCTCAGACAGTGGACTAATGGGGAGCCCCAGCGGAAGCTTCAAAGATGCTTTACCGGGGCTCTAATACACAGTAATTACAGTGACACATAGATTAATTACACAGTCAGGAGACTAGCGGCGAGAGGCGGCGGGTGATTAGCGGCAGTATGTAGATTACTTGCTGGTGACCGGCGCAGCTGCGGGGGGCTTCAGAAATGTGCCGTGTCCAACTGAAAGCTCTGGGGGTATCTTTATTAAAGGAGACCCCAGAAGCAGCACGTGTGGGGAGCGAGGCCGTGGTGCTGAAGGTCAGCTCCACATGGTAAAACCTCTCTCCCCATTGCCTGGAAAAAGGGAGCATCCCTAAGGCTTTCTCCTGAGTATTGATCCCTAACTACTGACCATTGCGTGAAGGATATGGGCAATAGGATTTGCCGGTAGTCCTCGCGTGATGGTAAGGTGATACGTAGCTTGCATCTGCAAGCTACTTATCACCTTTAATTGGACATGGCCCTTAAGGGGCCCATACACTGGTCGATTTCAGCCATCGATCGATCGATTCTATAGAATCGATCAGAAATCGATTCTTTCAAATTCCTAGATCAATCGATTTGCGGCCGATTGTGATCGAATTCAATCAATTTGATCTATCTGACTGGATGGAAAATCTAGGTCGATCTGCTGCTGGCAGCAGATCGATGGCCCATAGAGTTGAATTGGATCTAATGGTCCAATAATGCATTTAGATCGATTTCCAATAGATTTTGTTATAAGTTAAGTATTATGTAGGCCTCAGTGATTTGGACTGAGTTAGTCAAAAAGGCTTGGGGTGAAGACTTGTCCTTTAAAGAGATTTTCTCTTAAGAGAGAAAATCTACAGTTTTGACCGTCAGCAGAACTAGGACATACCAAGAAGCTGTTCTATGGACAAGGCCACAGGTTTCACTGACCTCAGCATGTAAACCACAAGAACAATCAACATAGGCCATATTTACCAAACATAACATTCTTGTATGTAGGTTATAGACCGAGCGGAATATTAATTAAGTAGGTGTGTATCATGACATCACAAGGGGTCTGTGCCAATAGTAGGTTTGGGAGGATGGCTCAGATGATGTCACATTTAACTCTCTGGTGACCGGTATTAAAGGGGTCACAGGCTGAGGAGAGACACTCTTTGCTTCTCTCTCCTAGCTTTCTCCAACCCTTGACTTCTATCCAATGATGTTGTGTCATATTCTATAACGTATGCTGTATATACTTAGTTTACAGTGGCTTGCAAAAGTATTCGGCCCCCTTGAAGTTTTCCACATTTTGTCACATTACTGCCACAAACATGAATCAATTTTATTGGAATTCTACGTGAAAGACCAATACAAAGTGTTGTACACATGAGAAGTGGAACAAAAATCATACATGATTCCAAACATTTTTTACAAATCAATAACTGCAAAGTGGGGTGCACGTAATTATTCAGCCAAGTCAATACTTTGTAGAACCACATTTTGCTGCAATTACAGCTGCCAGTCTTTTAGGGTATGTCTCTACCAGCTTTGCATATCTATAGACTGAAATCCTTGCCCATTCTTCTTTGCAAAACAGCTCCAGCTGAGTCAGATTAGATGGACAGCGTTTGTGAACAGCAGTTTTCAGATCTTGCCACAGATTCTCGATTGGATTTAGATCTGGACTTTGACTGGGCCATTCTAACACATGGATATGTTTTGTTTTAAACCATACCATTGTTGCCCTGGCTTTGTGTTTAGTCTCGTTGTCCTGCTGGAAGGTGAACCTCCGCCCCAGTCTCAAGTCTTTTGCAGACTCCAAGAGGTTTTCTTCCAAGATTGCCCTGTATTTGACTCCATCCATCTTCCCATCAACTTTAACCAGCTTCCCTGTCCCTGCTGAAGAGAAGCACCCCCAGAGCATGATGCTGCCACCACCGTATTTGACAGTGGGGATGGTGTGTTCAGAGTGATGTGCAGTGTTAGTTTTCTGCCACACATAGCGTTTTGCATTTTGTCCAAAAAGTTCCATTTTGGTCTCATCCGACCAAAGCACCTTCTTCCACATGTTTGCAGTGTCTTCCACATGGCTTGTGGCAAACTGCAAACAGGACTTCTTATGCTTTTCTGTTAACAATGGCTTTCTTCTTGCCACTCCTCCATAAGAACCAACTTTGTGCAGTGCACGACTAATAGTTGTCCTATGGACAGATTCCCCCACCTGAGCTGTAGATCTCTGCAGCTCGTCCAGAGTCACTATGGGCCTCTTGACTGCATTTTTGATCAGCGCTTTCCTTCTTCGGCCTGTGAGTTTAGGTGGACGGCCTTGTCTTGGTGGGTTTACAGTTGTGGCATACTCCTTCCATTTCTGAATGATCGCTTGAACAGTGCTCCGTGGGATGTTCAAGGCTTTGGAAATCTTTTTGTAGCCTAAGCCTGCTTTACATTTCTCAATAACTTTATCCCTGACCTGTCTGGGGTGTTCTTTGGACTTCATGGTGTTGTTGCTCCCAAGATTCTCTTAGACAACCTCTGAGGCCGTCACAGTACTGACATTTGATTACACACAGGTGCACTCTATTTAGTCATTAGCACTCATCAGGCAATGTCTATGGGCAACTGACTGCACTCAGACCAAAGGGGGCTGAATAATTACGCACACCCCACTTTGCAGTTATTGATTTGTAAAAAATGTTTGGAATCATGTATGATTTTCGTTCCACTTCTCACATGTACACCACTTTGTATTGGTCTTTCACGTGGAATTCCAATAAAATTGATTCATGTTTGTGGCAGTAATGTGACAAAATGTGGAAAACTTCAAGGGGGCTGAATACTTTTGCAAGCCACTGTAGATGTAACTTAGTATAGAAAGAAGATAGCCTGATTACCCTTCAGTAGGAAGGTAATCAAGAAGCTGTAACGAAATGAACCTACTACAGAAGAATCTGCTTTGCTAAGGTGTAACGAACTGTATCTGTATATCTGTTTACTGAATAAACACTTTGGAACTTGGAAGCTGCCTAAAGAAGTTCTATCTCCTATACTGCTTGCTGTGATGAGAGTCGTGTTTGCAGCTCTTGCTAATGAGTTGCTGGTGCCGAAATAAATGTTGTTGACGAAGAAGACATATATAGTGTCTTACAGATTTCATTCTGAAATCTATTGGAAATCTCTTCCTAGTGTGTGGCACATATCAGATAGATTCCTGTCAGATTGGACTTGACAGGCGTCTGACAAAAATCTATCTGATGGTCAAATCTGCTGCAAATCTAAGTGTATGGCCACCTTTAGTCTCTATCGATAGCAGACAATGGTCCTTATTTACATATGTTCCTTAGGGATAGGTATCATTGGAGATCAAAAGTAATCCTAAAGGTGGCCGTATCTTCAATTCAAAAATTATAATCAATTTTTCCAATTAATTGTAACTTTTGAAACATCTGACCAAACTATTTTTGCCCCATTATGCCCCATTATGAAAAAAAAAAATATAAAAACTATAGAAGTAAATAAAAGAAGCTGACGATCTTTTCTACACCATTCACATTTCAGAAAAATTGTTCCGAATTTTCTACTTCTCCCAATTGATATAGATAGATAGAGATAGAGATAGATAGATAGATAGATAGATAGATAGGATAGATAGATAGATAGATAGATAGATAGATAGATAGATAGATAGATAGATAGATAGATAGATAGATAGATAGATAGATAGATAGATAGATATTCAATCACATGTTTTGTGACATCAACAACATTTCGGATTTCTCTTTAAAAGCGCTGGCAAAATCGCTCTGTGTAGGTTTGGACGAGAGATTAGGCCAGCGTTTATATACTTTACATTGCAGAAACGCTAATGTAAAACGCTAAAAAATGCTGCATGTCCTGCTTTTGCGATTTATCAATCGCTCCAGTGGAATTTGGCCCATCCATTAAGATTAGCTGAGTGTTTAGGGAAATCACTAGCATTTTGAATCGCTCCCTAAACGCTCTAAAAATCACTCTGGTGGGTTCCAGCCCCTTAGGCTGCATTTCCACTTGTGCGGTGGGAATCGCCGCGGTAAAAATTTGCATGCGGATGCGAATTTCGCATGCGGGTCTATGCGAATTTGCATGCAAATTCGCATGGATGACGATGTATGCGAATTTAACCATGGCAGTGCCGGAGCGATTTCCCATTGTTTCTATGCGAATTCGCATGCAAATTCACATGCAAATTCACATGCCCAAACCGCATGCGAATTTCCTATTAAATACATTGTATGCAATTCGCATAGCGGCATGCGAATTCTGATGGCTCTGCCATGCGAATTTTTTCTGCACAGAAAAACGCAAAGGAATCCTGACAAGTGGAAACAGTCCCATTCACTTGTATTGCTATGCGAATTTGCATGCGGAAAAACGCATGCGAATTTGCGATAGTGGAAATGGGCCCTCAGAGTTACTAAACATGTTCTGCAGATATGTGTTGCAACTCTCATTTGGCTCTTATAAAATATAGGAAGGGTTTGCTGAAGCATTGCTGTTGGTGGGGTCTTCACCCTATTTTGACATGACTTTTTATTCATTCATTCTTGTGGTACAACAAACAATAAAATAGTAATAATAAAAATAGGAAACTTAAATAAAAGTAAAATAAATGTTGCATTAAATTTAAAGAGGACCCAGTTCAAAAACTTATATTTTGCACAATTTTTCCCAAGTCTAATCATTCATTTTACTGATTGCAGGCTGAAGCTGTTACACCCTAGGGCATTCTGGTGAGACAAACAATCATGTTGCATGCTGGCATAACTTCTACACAGGCTTCCAGAATTGCGAATGCAAACAAAATTGCAGAAAAATTGCAAGTGTTTCCACGCATGTACGCTTTTCATGCATTTGTGTTTACGTTTATCATACATTTGCATTTCATTTTTAACCTCTTTCAGAACTTGATGATTGAAATCTATGCCCTGTTTGTGGCCGCTTATTCCTGTCTATGGTTAGATAGATAATTTCCAACATGTTGGAAATTATCTATCTGGCAGGTAAATCTAACAGAAAATCTAACAGAAAATTGTATGTTGTGTACCTAGCATTACTGCAAACTCAAACGGCCGTTCTTTCTCAGGGCTCACTTCCACTAGATGGCGTTTGATACAATTACTGAAGCGCTGGTGTTTTTTTCAGCTAAAGGTACACTATTTTTGAATAATGTGAGTTGTGAATTGTGTCGCTCTGGTTCCACTGGCATGATGGGATTCTTGTGGGATCTCAAACCTACCATACACTGCATTTTGGTGTTTGTTGCCTTCAGTATCCTTATCTTATGCTTATTCTTAACAGATGCAGAGTTACGAAGAGGGGACAGTTTTTTAAAGGGTATGAAAACTCTTCTATTATCAAAAGGTTAAATAGAGGAGAGAAAAAAGAAAATATTTAACCACTTAATGACAACTGGATGTTTATTAGCGTCCAGTGTATTTGTGGAGAGTGAACCATCAGTTGAGGCACATATGGTATCATTTTTAACTGAGATGGATTGTAGAATACATTTTGGTGTGTCTTTAAGCTTGGACACACATCACATAAAAAATAGGTACGGACAAACTCAATCCAAAATAAAAAAAAGTCATTTTCTAAATTATGATCAAATTTGGGAAAGTTTTAGCAAAACTACAAGAGACATATGTAGTAACATTTTAACCGTGATAAGCAGTAGAATAGAGTTTAGAAAGTTTTAGGGTTGAGGCCCATGTCTTGTGTATTCTTGTTAGTCACAAACTGAATGAAAGGCAATTACATTTTTGCATAGGCTGTACCAAAAAATAAAAGACTTGTAAAATTAAAACAAAGTGGCAGAATATAAAAGAAACAACATATAGTTACCTTAGAAACTTGCCTTTTTAAATATGTGTGCCATGAGGGTATATTACTATTATTTTTGCAAATAAGGTCTTATAATTATCAATAGTGTACAATGAGAAAACAAAAATGAAAAACAGAAAAAAGACACTGTTATTTTCAAATACAATATTGTCACCATACATTGTGCTAGGAATATAATCTAAATGTTGTTATAACCAGGATGAATAAGCAAATTAAATTAGTGGCTTTAACTTATAGTTAGCACTGTTTATTGTAAAGCTATAATGGATGTACTGTACATGGAGAAATTGTGTTTTTCAGTTTTTTTGTTTTTTCTCTCTCTACTTTTCTCTCTCTACTTTTCCCTTTAAAATGCATTAAAATAGGGTCATTACTAAAGAAAATTAGCACACACTAAAAGCCTAATTTGTCCTGAAAAAACTATATATAGATCATTTAGGTGTGATTAGTAGTAATAAAGTTATTGGCAAATGAATGGGAGCAGTGCTGATAGGTGACAATTCATTTGGTCCTGAAGTGGTTAAATGATGAAAACATGTTTTCATATCACGCGCATTTCTTCACATAGACGAAACTGAATATCACAGCAATAAAGAGGAGGAAGGCTTTCATTGCAGCGTATGATACGAGGATCACCGTTTGCCTAGAGAGCTGTACAGATGTATTGTGGTCTGGGTAAGAAAGAGAGACAGAGACAAGTGTTAGGGCACAATGAATGGTTTGAACTCTGGTAAACATACCCCATTTGAATGTTCCATGATTGGCCAATTCTACAACCTCCGTGTAGTATGAGAGCCACTGGGCTTGATTCACAACAGCGTGCTAAGTGTTAGCACAGCAGTGAAAAGCCTCTTACCACGTGCAAGCTGCCTCTTCACGCGCTAATGTGCACGTAAGAGTTTGCGCACGTAAAGTTTAGCTCGCATAAACTTTTTTCCAGCCCTAATTAAACCAGTGTCTGATTTCAAGTCATGGTATCTACTTCGCAAGGCAGACCTATCAGGTTGGAGTAGTATGATACAATGATTTGCCTATTTACTCACTGTTCTGAAGCTTGAAATTGAACCAATCAGAATAACTTCCTGTCAACTTTTATTGGCCCAATTTCAAGCTGCATATAACTTACATGAAATTAAAATTTTGGGCGAACACATTTTCATCTCATTGACCATCTCACTTTGGCTATCGCTAAACAAAACCCAATGGGCAAACTTTGGGATTAATTTAACAATAACACCAGTCCTGATATAGATGGGAAGTAAGAGGCGCCCCAGAGGAAAGATGACTTCAATGAGTGATAATATATAAACAAAAGGCTTACATGAAAGAAGTAAGCCACTAAAACTAAGACATGTAATATTCTCTATTAGCACTGGAAACAATGCGTTTCATGGTTGACTGCTACTTCATTGGATCAAGGATTACCGCTGAGCATCCGGGGTTTGTCGGCTAAATGTTCCCATTCAAGTGAATGGGAGCGTGTAGCATTGGGCGGTTACCACCTATTACTGTCGATTGCACAAATGGGACGTTCCGATCTCAATTTACCGCATAGTTTAAGGTGACCCTATAAGCCTCATGCGGCTTCTAGGGTCGATCCACCACCGCATCTTCATGCCCTCTTGCGGGGATGAAAACCAGCAATCGTGATGCGGACGATCACTGCAGGAAGCCCGGCGCCGCCCCCGAACGTGACGGCGCAGAATGGAAGGCTGGAGAACGCCGCCAAGCGTCCATGTGAACTGACTCTAATACCTGAATTATCTCTGAAAATAAAGTAATCCAGCCGTAGGAGCACCTGTAGGCTTATATAGAATTTATTAGTTTTAGTGGTTTACTGCTTTCACATAAACCCCTTTTGTTTGTTGTACTTGGGGAAGGGGGTAGTCGAGTTAGAGTCCTTTGGACATCCTAACCATACACTCTTCAGAAAAGCGACCCAACTGCTGATGGATGACTTCTTGAGACCCGAGAGCAGGATTTCATCTGCTTGTTACTGTAGTTGCTGGTTTTGCAACCCACCTTTGTGAGTAATATTACTTGTATGTTATTCACACACTTTGCTTGATATACTACACCGTATGGGGCTCCCACGCTCTCTTTGTATTTTTTATTTCTGAAAGTTGTTTTGGAGTCCTGATAGGTCCCATAAGATGCAACATGTATACCTTGTAGTACATTGTGGTAGTACATTGACACTGCAAAGAATGAGAGATTCACAATGTCCAGAGGGAATGACAGGTAGTGTTGGGCGAACACCTAGATGTTCGGGTTCGCGAACGTTCGCCGAACATCGCCGCGATGTTCGGGTGTTCGCGCCGAACTCCGAACATAATGGAAGTCAATGGGGACCCGAACTTTCGTGCTTTGTAAAGCTTCCTTACATGCTACATACCCCAAATTTGCAGGGTATGTGCACCTTGGGAGTGGGTACAAGAGGAAAAAAAATATTTGAAAAAGAGCTTATAGTTTTTGAGAAAATTGATTGTAAAGTTTCAAAGGAAAAACTGTCTTTTAAATGTGGAAAATGTCATGTTTCTTTGCACAGGTAACATGCTTTTTGTCGCCATGCAGTCATAAATGTAATACAGAGAAGAGGTTCCAGGAAAAGGGACCGGTAACGCTAACCCAGCACAAGCAGCAGAACACGTGATGGAACAGGAGGAGGCGCAGGAGGAGAAGGCCACGCTTTTTGAGACACAGCATCCCAGGCCTTGCATGAGGACAAATAGCGTGCGGATATAGCAATGCTTTTTGCCGCCATGCAGTCATAAATGTAATAAAGATGAGAGGTTCAATAAACAGGGACCGGAAACGCTAACCCAGCAGCAGCAGCAGCAGCACACGTGATGGAACAGGAGGAGGCGCAGGAGGAGAAGGCCACGCTTTTTGAGACACAGCATCCCAGGCCTTGCATGAGGACAAATAGCGTGCGGATATAGCAATGCTTTTTGCCGCCATGCAGTCATAAATGTAATACAGATAAGAGGTTCAATAAACAGGGACCGGAAACGCTAACCCATCACAGATGGTCATTGTTCATGTTACTTGGTTGGGGTCCAGGAGTGTTGCGTAGTCGTTTCCAATCCAGGATTGATTCATTTTAATTTGAGTCAGACGGTCTGCATTTTCTGTGGAGAGGCGGATACGCCGATCTGTGACGATGCCTCCGGCAGCACTGAAACAGCGTTCCGACATAACGCTGGCTGCCGGGCAAGCCAGCACCTCTATTGCGTACATTGCCAGTTCATGCCAGGTGTCTAGCTTCGATACCCAATAGTTGAAGTGTGCAGATGGATTGTTCAACACAGCTACGTCATCTGACATGTAGTCCTTGACCATCTTCTCCAGGCGATCGGTGTTGGAGGTGGATCTGCACGCTTGCTGTTCTGTGGGCTGCTGCTGCATGGGTGTCATAAAATTTTCCCACTCCAAGGACACTACCGATACCATTCCCTTTTGGGCACTAGCTGTGGCTTGTGTTGTTTGCTGCCCTCCTGGTCGTCCTGGGTTTGCGGAAGTCAGTCTGTCGGCGTACAACTGGCTAGAGGAGGGGGAGGATGTCAATCTCCTCTCTAAAGTCTCCACAAGGGCCTGCTGGTATTCTTCCATTTTGACCTGTCTGACTCTTTCTTCAAGCAGTTTTGGAACATTGTGTTTGTACCGTGGATCCAGAAGGGTATAAACCCAGTAATTGGTGTTGTCCAGAATGCGCACAATGTGTGGGTCGTGTTCAATGCAGTCTAGCATGAATTGAGCCATGTGTGCCAGAGTCCTGCCAGAATCCTCATCATCCTCTTGTGAGCGTTGTGAAAGTTGTTGTGATGCATCATAGTCGTCACCTTCTTCCTGGTCTGCTTCTGCTGACCATTCGTGCTGAATTGTGGAAGTCCAACGTGCACCGCTCTGGCCCTCGTCAGTGGTGGCAGGAAATTCCTGCTCCAACTCCAGCTGTTCCTCCTCCTCTTCTTTGTCATAGCTGCTGGGGCCAGCGTTTCCTGATGCGGATGGCCTGATGTTTGTACCATCACGCTGATCGCTTTCTCCTTCAGATTCCCCCAGTTGCATCATGTCAGCTGTTTCCTTGATTTTCAACATTGACCTCTTCAGTAAACACAGCAGTGGTATGGTAATGCTGACTGAAGAGTTGTCACTGCTCACAAGCAACGTGGATTGCTCAAAATTTTGGAGGACTTGGCAGAGGTCCAACATGTTGGCCCAATCGGATCCACAGAAGCTTGGCAGCTGTCCGGATGCGCCTCGGTACTGCGCCGTCATGTACTGGACCACTGCACTCTTCTGCTCGCAAAAGCGGGCTAGCATGTGCAGCGTAGAATTCCAGCGCGTAGGGACATCACACAGCAAGCGATGGTGGGGGAGATTGAAGCGCTCCTGCATCTTGGCAAGTGCCCCCGAAGCAGTACTGGAATTTCTGCAATGTTTGGCCACTCGTCGCACCTTCAACAGAAGATCGGCCACGCCTAGAGATGAGCGTAATGGCGTAATTACGATTTCGCGAAATTTCGCGTAATTAGTGTAATTACGTTTATGGCCGTAAGTACATAATCGTAATGAAGAAGGATTTCGCGAAATTTCACGTAAGCGTAATTTTCGCGTAATTTTCGCATTGCAACGGGTATTACAAAATTAATGCGTATGGCCATGCTCCCGAAGCGGAAAAGTTGACGCATGGATCAATGTTAGGTAGCCGCCGACTTTAAGGGTTAATAGCAAAGCCCCCTTAAATGCTAAGAGCCTCAAATTTAGAGAATATATTAAGGAGATCAGAAGGAATAAGAGGAATTTTTTTTTTTCAAAAAGACCTTATAGTTTTTGAGAAAATCGATGTTAAAGTTTCAAAGGAAAAATGTAAACATTTAAAAACCCGCCGACTTTAACGGTTAATAGCAAAGCCTGCTTAAAGTTTAGGAACACCAAATTCCCAGGGTATATTAAGGGGATCAGTGGGAATAAAAGGGACATTTTTTTTTACAAAAAGACCTTATAGTTTTTGAGAAAATCGATTTTTAAGTTTCAAGTGCGAAAATGTCTTTTAAATGCGGAAAATGTCAGGTTTTTTTTGCACAGGTAACAATAGTGTATTATTTTCATAGATTCCCCCAAGTGGGAAGAGTTTTACTTACTTCGTTCTGAGTGTGGGAAATATAAAAAAAAAAACGACGTGGGGTCCCCCCTCCCAGACCTCTTTAACCCCTTGTCCCCCATGCAGGCTGGGATAGCCAGAATGCGGAGCACCGGCCGCGTGGGGCTCCGCACCCTGACTATACCAGCCCGCATGGTCCATGGATTGGGGGGTCTCGGAAGGGGAGGGGCAGCCAAGCTTTCCCCTCCCCCTCCGAGCCCTTGTCCAATCCAAGGACAAGGGGCTCTTCTCCACCTCCGATGGGCGGTGGAGGTGGAGGCCGCGATTTCCTGGGGGGGGGGTTCATGGTGGAATCTGGGAGTCCCCTTTAAAAAGGGGTCCCCCAGATGCCCACCCCCCCTCCCAGGAGAAATGAGTATAGAGGTACTTGTACCCCTTACCCATTTCCTTTAAGAGTTAAAAGTAAATAAACACACAAACACTTAGAAAAAGTATTTTAATTGAACAAAAAACATAACCACGAAAAAAGTCCTTTAATATTCTTAATTAACCATTAATACTTACCTGTCCCTTTAAATAAATGATCCCTCGAAATAGCCTCGGAAATGTTCTATCAGTTACAATGTAACAAAGTTATTACAATGTAACAACCTTGTTACATTGTAACTACGCCGCACCCGACGTCACTCGCCGTCGCCGCATACGCGTCCGTGCTGCACGGACCCGACAGAGCTCTGAGCTATATAGCTCAGAGCTCTCTAAAGCATCTTTGTATTTGGGCTCCAAGGAGCCCCATTGGTCCTTAGCAGACCAATGGGGTTCCTTCTGATTTGAAGGAACCCCATTGGTCTGCTAAGGACCAATGGGGCTCCTTGGAGCCCAAATACAAAGATGCTTAGAGAGCTCTGAGCTATATAGCTCAGAGCTCTGTCGGGTCTGTGCAGCGCAGACGCGTATGCGGCGGCTGGGCGGCGAGTGACGTCGGGTGCGGCGTAGTTACAATGTAACAAAGTTGTTACATTGTAATAACTTTGTTACATTGTAACTGATAGAACATTTCCGAGGCTATTTCGAGGGATCATTTATTTAAAGGGACAGGTAAGTATTAATGGTTAATTAGCGCGGCCGGTGCTCCGCATTCTGGCTATCCCAGCCTGCATGGGGGACAAGGGGTTAAAGAGGTCTGGGAGGGGGGACCCCACGTCTTTTTTTTTTTATATTTCCCACACTCAGAACGAAGTAAGTAAAACTCTTCCCACTTGGGGGAATCTATGAAAATAATACACTATTGCTACCTGTGCAAAAAAACGGACATTTTCTGCATTTAAAAGACATTTTCGCCCTTGAAACTTAAAATCGATTTTCTCAAAAACTATAAGGTCTTTTTGAAAAATTTTTTTCCTCTTATTCCCACTGATCCCCTTAATATACCCTGGGAATTTGGTGTTCCTAAACTTTAAGCAGGCTTTGCTATTAACCGTTAAAGTCGGCGGGTTTTTAAATGATTACATTTTTCCTTTGAAACTTTAACATCGATTTTCTCAAAAACTATAAGGTCTTTTTGAAAAAAAAAATTTCCTCTTATTCCTTCTGATCTCCTTAATATATTCTCTAAATTTGAGGCTCTTAGCATTTAAGGGGGCTTTGCTATTAACCCTTAAAGTCGGCGGCTTTTTTATATTATACGGAGCGTTACGGTTTAACGCGAAATTACGGTAGCGTTTAATGCAAAATTACGGCATGAACGAAACGCGAAATTACGCGTTGAAAATTACGCTTACGGTATTTTCAATTACGATTTTAATGGCAATTACGCTACCGTAATTTCGCATCATAATCGCAAATTTCGCATGCGTAATTTTAGTAATGTGAAATTACGAAAATTTCGGCTCAACTCTAGCCACGCCTGGGTATGTCCTCAGGAACCGCTGAACTACTAGGTTCATCACGTGCGCCAGGCAAGGGATGTGTGTCAGCTTAGCCAAATTAAAGCGCGAATGAGATTACTCCCATTATCACACACAACCATGCCCGGTTTCAGGTCCAGCGGTGCCAGCCACAAATCCCTCTGTTCCTTTATTCCCCTCCAAATTTCCTCCCCTGTGTGCTGCTTATCCCCAAGGCAGATCAGCTTCAGCAACGCTTGCTGACGCATGCCAACAGCTGTGCTGCACTGCTTCCACGATCCTACTGCTGCTGGGTTAGCGTTTCCGGATGAGGTACAGCTTTGAGATGCATTGGAGGAGAAGGAGTCAGAGAGGTAGGTGCTGCTGTTGTTATCCAGTGGGAGGGACGGCGGTGCAGCTGTTTGCGTCGTGGGCAACACCCGCGCCCTAGCAGGTGAGGAATCGCTGCCAGGCTCCACAAGGTTCACCCAGTGCGCGGTAAGGGAGATGTATCGACCCTGGCCGAACGCACTCATCCAGGTGTCAGTGGTGAGGTGAACCCTGCAGGCAACGGCATTCTTCAAGTTTCGGGTTATTTTGCTGACCACGTGCTCATGCAACTCAGGCACTGCAGAGCGCGCAAAGTGGTAGCGGCTGGGAACCACGTAACGTGGGATGGCCACTGACATCATGCCCTTGAAGCTGTTTGTCTCCACCACTCGATATGGCAGCATTTCGCAGGCCAGAAGCTTGGCTATGCTGGCTGTTACTGCCACGGCCCGGGGGTCATTTGCTGGCAATTTCCTCTTGCGATCAAACATCTCCGAGACAGACAACTGAATCGTAGGGCTGCACACTGAAGGGCTGTTGGTTGTTGTGTTTGATGAACACTTGGAGACCTCAAGAGCACTACTCCGGAAAGTGACAGTGTCAGCGTCTGATGTTTGTGAATGTTGTGAACCACGCAATGGCTGGGCTACTGCTGCTGCTGAGGCGGGTCTGGTGGTGAGTCTGGTGACCCCAAGGGAGGCAGTGTTGCTGGTACCCTGTCCTGCCGCATTTGCCCACAGAGTGGGATGTTTGGATAGCATGTGGCGGCTCATGCTGGTGGTGGAGAGGTTGTTAATACTTTTCCCCCTGCTCAGGCGGGTCTTGCACACCTTGCAAATCGCCATAGTACCATCCTCAGTGCAGTCTTCAAAGAAAGCCCAGACTTTGGAGCACCTGCCTTGCTGGCGATTTCTGTTTGCGCCTCTTTTGCCTCTCACTTGAACTTCCACGCTTGTGGTGCCTGAAATTGTGCGCCGCCTACCTTGTGGCACAAGGCGAACTCGTGCAGCAGTGGGTTCTTCAACAGACTCATCTGTGCTGCTGCTACGACGGCGATGTTCTCGTTCACAAACAAAATCTGGGTCTATGTCCACATTGTCCATACCCTCCTCTTCCATCTCCTGAAACTCGTCATATGTCATTGTGGGGGGTCGCCGCCGTGGAGTAGAGCTCCCCAGAACAACCTCTGCGCAGCTCACTCCAACGTCTACTTCCAGATCTTGTCGGCCGACCTCCTGCAATTGCAACCCCTCCTGCCCAACTTGCTCTGGGATTTGGGTTTCCGAGTCCTCCTCGGACTCGCCTTGTATTTCAGTGCGCGGTGCATTTCCCACAGTTAATGGTTGTGAATCCGGGCACAACATTTCTGGCTGTTCCTCCATTAACCTTTGAAAGGTGGAAGTTTGTTGGGCTGGGAATAGCTCCTGCGAATACCCCATTGTGTCCTGAGGTAATTCATCGGACTGGTTATCTGGCAGTTGTGTGCTTGGTGTCGCTGCCGGTTGTGTCAGCTTTGTGCCCACTGGCTCCTTGTAACTGGCTGAGGACTCGGACCTCGTGCGTGATGTGCTGGTGCTGCTTAACCCACTGCTGGACGCTTGAGAGGTCATCCAAGTAATTATCTGGTCCTGTTCTTTTGGATTTGTGAGGGTTGTTGTTCTGGACAACATGGGCGGTATTGAGTGGGTTTTCTTGGGTGCTCCCCTGTGGCCTGTACGTGAACCGTCAGGGGAAACACCTCTTCCCTTGCCCCTCCCTCTTTCACCGGATTTCTTCCTCATTTCACGTATCCTTAAAGTACACGCTGACTGGCAGCAGTACAGTGGCAGTACAGAAATGCTATACAGTGGTGGGTGAGCGGTGTACCACTATTCCCAGCAGCGACACAGAGCACAATGCTATACAGTGGCGGGTGAGCGGTGTACCACTATTCCCAGCAGCGACACAAGCACAATGCTATACAGTGGCGGGTGAGCGGTGTACTACTGTTCCCAGCAGACACAGAGTGGCAGTAAACACAATGCTATATAGTGTGGCTGAGCAAGGTACACAGAGTGGCAGTAAACACAATGCTATATAATGTGGCTGAGCGAGCGGTGTACTACTATTCCCAGCAGACACAGAGTGGCAGTAAACACAATGCTATATAGTGTGGCTGAGCGAGGTACACAGAGTGGCAGTAAACACAATGCTATATAGTGTGGCTGAGCGAGCGGTATACTACTATTCCCAGCAGACACAAAGTGGCAGTAAACACAATGCTATATACTGTGGCTGAGCGAGGTACACAGAGTGGCAGTAAACAGAATGCTATATAGTGTGGCTGAGCGAGCAGTGTACTACTATTCCCAGCAGACACAGAGTGGCAGTAAACAGAATGCTATATAGTGTGGCTGAGCGAGGTACACAGAGTGGCAGTAAACAGAATGCTATATAGTGTGGCTGAGCGAGCGGTGTACTACTATTCCCAGCAGACACAGAGTGGCAGTAAACAGAATGCTATATAGTGTGGCTGAGCGAGGTACACAGAGTGGCAGTAAACAGAATGCTATATAGTGTGGCTGAGCGAGGTACACAGAGTGGCAGTAAACACAATGCTATATAGTGTGGCTGAGCGAGCGGTGTACTACTATTCCCAGCAGACACAGAGTGGCAGTAAACAGAATGCTATATAGTGTGGCTGAGCGAGGTACACAGAGTGGCAGTAAACACAATGCTATATAGTGTGGCTGAGCGAGCGGTGTACTACTATTCCCAGCAGACGCAGAGTGGCAGTAAACAGAATGCTATATAGTGTGGCTAAGCGAGGTACACAGAGTGGCAGTAAACACAATGCTATATAGTGTGGCTGAGCGAGCGGTGTACTACTATTCCCAGCAGACACAGAGTGGCAGTAAACAGAATGCTATATAGTGTGGCTGAGCGAGGTACACAGAGTGGCAGTTAACAGAATGCTATATAGTGTGGCTGAGCGAGCAGTGTACTACTATTCCCAGCAGACACAGAGTGGCAGTAAACAGAATGCTATATAGTGTGGCTGAGCGAGGTACACAGAGTGGCAGTAAACAGAATGCTATATAGTGTGGCTAAGCGAGCGGTGTACTACTATTCCCAGCAGACACAGAACAGTAAACAGAATGCTATATAGTGTGGCTGAGCGAGTTACACAGAGTGGCAGTAAACAGAATGCTATATAGTGGGGCTGAGCGAGGTACACAGAGTGGCAGTAAACACAATGCTATATAGTGTGGCTGAGCGAGCGGTGTACTACTATTCCCAGCAGACACAGAGTGGCAGTAAACAGAATGCTATATAGTGTGACTGAGCGAGGTACACAGAGTGGCAGTAAACACAATGCTATATAGTGTGGCTGAGCGAGCGGTGTACTACTATTCCCAGCAGACACAGAGTGGCAGTAAACAGAATGCTATATAGTGTGGCTGAGCGAGGTACACAGAGTGGCAGTAAACAGAATGCTATATAGTGTGGCTGAGCGAGGTACACAGAGTGGCAGTAAACAGAATGCTATATAGTGTGGCTGAGCGAGGTACACAGAGTGGCAGTAAACACAAGGCTATATAGTGTGGCTGAGCGAGCGGTGTACTACTATTCCCAGCAGACACAAAGTAGCAGTAAACAGAATGCTATATAGTGTGGCTGAGCGAGGTACACAGAGTGGCAGTATACACAATGCTATATAGTGTGGCTGAGCGAGCGGTGTACTACTATTCCCAGCAGACACAGAGTGGCAGTAAACAGAATGCTATATAGTGTGGCTGAGCGAGGTACACAGAGTGGCAGTAAACAGAATGCTATATAGTGTGGCTGAGCGAGCAGTGTACTACTATTCCCAGCAGACACAGAGTGGCAGTAAACAGAATGCTATATAGTGTGGCTGAGCGAGGTACACAGAGTGGCAGTAAACAGAAAGCTATATAGTGTGGCTAAGCGAGCGGTGTACTACTATTCCCAGCAGACACAGAACAGTAAACAGAATGCTATATAGTGTGGCTGAGCGAGGTACACAGAGTGGCAGTAAACAGAATGCTATATAGTGTGGCTGAGCGAGCGGTGTACTACTATTCCCAGCAGCGACACAATGACTGGGGGGACCCTGGCTAGCGTGGCTGGAGCGCGAACTACCCTGCCTGCCTACCCAAAGCTAAACCCACAGACAAATGGCGGAGATATGACGTGGTTCGGGTATTTATTTACCCGAACCACGTGACAGTTCGGCCAATCAGAGGGCGTTCGGGTCCGAACCACGTGACCCGTTCGGCCAATCACAGCGCTAGCCGAACGTTCGGGGAACGTTCGGCCATGCGCTCTTAGTTCGGCCATGTGGCCGAACGGTTTGGCCGAACACCATCAGGTGTTCGGCCGAACTCGAACATCACCCGAACAGGGTGATGTTCTGCAGAACCCGAACAGTGGCGAACACTGTTCGCCCAACACTAATGACAGGTAGTATAAATCTAATACTTGGCAACCTAAAAAATAACCCTTATTTGGATCTATTTTGGGTGTGTATTTTTGTCATGTTATTCCTTAAGATGTACTCTAACACTTTTGCTGGGCTTATTTTTCACCTCACCGCATCAGCCCCTCCCAAAAATCCTCACACTTCACCTATGAGACCCCCGGGTTAATGGCTGGTCATTCTATCCTTGACCTGACCTGATTAGATCACTCAGATGCTTCCTGTATCAGCTTCAGAGACTTTTGTACTGAGGCCACCTCATCCCCAGGTCATGCCTCTCTTCTTTGACTTGACCAGGAAGGAGGGTGAAATACAGTTTTTTTTCATGTTTTATCTCATGACTCTGTTACCTTTACAACAACGTGTTTCAGAAAGAGCTCACAACCTCCAGCACCATATCCACCCCTCCACCACAGCAGAGAAGGGGACAGATAGTATTAGCCATGCCTTCCCTCCAATAAAAAGAGATAAAGAAAGTAAGTGGTGTGAGCCACGCCCTCCCTCCTGTGAGAGTTAGGGCCTCTATGATAACATTGTGACTCCAAAACACCCTAGTTTGGAAAGGAAAAAAAGGGTCTGGTCTGGTAAAAGAGGGCTTGGAATGACAACAGTTTTTTTATTTTTATTTTTAAACAAAGAACAAGGCTACTACATATCCCCCCCCCCCCTTCCCCCAAACAAAAAAACAAACAAAAAAAAAGGTCCTGCTGCTTAAAATGATGCAGTGTTGAAATGAAGAATTTCCTTTGTTCCATAAGTAGTGGCTGGATAGTGTAATGGTTAAGAGCTTCGCCTCTGACACAGGAGGCCTGGGTTCAAATCTCGGCTCTGCCTGTTCAGTAAGCCAGCACCTATTTCAGTAAGGAGTTTCTTGGGCAAGTCTCATTAACACTGCTACTGCCTACTGAGTGCGCTCTAGTGGCTGCCTCGCAAGCGCTTTGAGTCCGACAGGAGAAAGGCGCTATACAAATACTGCCATTATGCCATTAAAGAGTAACTGTCAGGCTGCAGAAGCTAATTTAAACCTCTATTCTCCTGTGTTAGGGCTGGTTCAGACGGACGTTTGCAGAGCGTTTACAGCCAGCGTTCAGGGCTTGGTGTTAAACGCTCCCATTCAAGTGAATGGGAGCGTTTGTACCAAGCTTTCAAGCGCGTTTACACAAACGCGGCGTTTGGGTCCCGATTTTCTCTGGCGTTCAAGGAGCCCCTGGAAGCTACATGTAGCTTCCAGGGGAGGTTAACCGCGACTGCTAATGTCCCCCTAGGGGAAGAAAAAACGCGACCGCATCCAAATGCACACGAACGCTGCTGAACGCGACGCCAGCAAACGCAACGCCTCCAAACGTCCGTCTGAACCAGCCCTTAAACAGTTTAGAAGGAAGCCCAAAAGCAATTAGTGAAGATAAAAATCTCAGTTACCTTTGATGTGTGCTTATCAGCAAGGCTGTTATTCTTAAGAAGACGCAAGCCGCATACCATACTGCAAAGCATTCTGGGGCTCTCCCCTCGGCTGCTAATGAGACGTTACAGCAGCTTGTAATCCCGTAGCACTGATAAATCTCGGGCAGAGTACACTGCAGGAGTCAGCTATTGTTCCTAGCCACATGGCTCATTAATATTCACTGCACACTGTGTTGTTCAAGTACGAGCTTATCTGTGATCAGGAAGCAGGCAGGACATGAGGACACATTTGACTGTAAAACATGGAGCCTGCCATGAGCTGTCAGGAGCATCTATCTCTGCATATACTATATACAAATTCTGTGAAATCCAAACGTGGACAGTGAAATGCATATGTAATGTAAGTACAGCCAATCTTTAGCTACTGATATATGTGTTTATTTTCTCTGAGACCTTATACCTAACAGCTCCTCTTTAAGTAGAAAATATAAAGACTTTCAACGTATTCAACTTAACAGCTGAAGATAATGACCTTGCAATGTGGAGTATTTACCTATCTATAAAGTCAAATGGTATAACCCTTCTGGTCACTTGTACTTGCAAAAGCAGAAACAAATATAAAATTACCTTCAGGTTTTCCAATTATTGTTAGTTGTGTTCCCCCTCCATACTGAATCACAGACTGGGCACTATGATTTCCTGTGCAGAATTTCAGCATCACAAAGCAGTAATAAGTGGCATTATCTGTTTCTACAATGTCCTTTATATGGAGATTAGCCAGTCCCTCCAGCTCAGTTCTTCCATAGTAACTGGAATCAACCATCAATCTGTAGGGGTGATAGGCATAGATTCCACTTGGGCCTCCCACTCTCCAGAAAACTCCAATCCACAGCGGGGTTTGGCCTGGTGGTACATGATATAAGCAATTGATAGTAACAGTGTCTCCTCTCTGAGCTGATATTTCTCCAGGCTGAGTGGCTGTGAACTCAGGAGGGCTGTCTTTGGGGTCTATTTTTTAAATAGAAACACAGGATTAACACAATATGCATTTAATAAAAAAAAAAAAAAACGCTACACCAAAACGCTCCAAAAAATTGATAGGCACCAAAAACACACCTACAGAAGTTACTACACATGGTCAGTCTGTGACATGCTCAAGTGGCATTCAACCTTTGTGACAAACAAACAAAACTGCTCCTGCATACATCAATGATACACAAGATTTTTTGTAATTTAATGGTTGGGTTTTTTTCAGTTTACAGCCGTCTTTGAGTTTCTACAAGGGCCTATACATTTTATAAGTTCAAATAGCTATTTTTTTCTATCTATAAATCAGCATGTTTTGGAGCAGTAAGCATGGTATGAACTGCCCAATGATGCCCCTGTTACTCTTATGCTGCGAATACACGGGTCAATCGGCCGCCGGATCGACCCCACCTGCGTCCCAGCTGCGTCCCCGCTCGTCCGCGTGTGCACGCGGATCGATTGCCGCTCGTCCCCGCTGGCACTTCCGGATCAGCGCTCGATTCCCTGCCATTGTCCGCCGGGGGAGATCGAGCGTGCGGGAGTCGAGCGGCTTGATCGGGCCAGCTGAATATTATCAGCTGGCTGGATCAGCTGGTCGATACACGGTACAGAAACGTACCGTGTATCCCCAGCATTATAGTATGATTGCACACAGCAGGCAGCTTTGCAACTGTAGAAGAACTATCCATCTGTAATTATGAATTTACTATCTATATAGCACCAACATCTTCCGTATCGCTGTATGCAGTGGTATAGCTAGGAAAACTGCGCCTGTGGCAAACACTGGCGTTGCTTCCCTGGGAAGCAGTGTTTACCTCATCCAGGTGCAGCAGTTCCCGCATCCCCGACTCCAAACGTCACATCAGTGGTAATAAGGAGACTTAATGGAAGAGTGACTGGCATCACACAGCTACCACCCCTACCCATGTCACTATGCTTGAAGGCAACGTGGAATTCGGAACTTCTCAATTGCCCCTCTGGCTGAAACGCTTCCCCCTCCTCTTCTACTCTGCAGGCTGCAGAGTCTGCCCCCCTCCTAATGTGAAAGGAAGCAGTTCTAGTGGTGTCCGTAACTCTTCTCTGCTCTCCTCTTCGGCTATCAACGTGGTGCAATGTGTTCATCACATGACACACTTGGGCGCCATACATTAGTACAGTGCACCGGGCTGATAGCCAAAGAAGAGAGCAGAGAGGAGTGATGGACACCAGTGGAACTGCTTCCCTGCATGTTGGGAGGGGCACAGACTCTGCATCCTGTGGAGTAGAAGCAGAGGGGGAAGCGCTTCAGCCAGGGGCAATTAAGAAGTTCCGGACTGCCCGTTGCCTTCAAATACAGTGACAGAGGGACGGGAATTGAGCTGGCCACTCTTCCATTAAGTCTCCTTATTGCTGCTGATGTGAGGTCTGGTTTTGGGGATGCAGGCGCCACCACACAGACGCACGTGAAGTGGTGCAGGCAATGCCACCCATGCGCTGCTGCGCCCATGGCACGAGCCAAGCCTGTACCATAATAGATACGCCAATGGCTGTACATAGTACAAAAAAAGAGTATCGTGGGGAGCATAGATACATGAGCAGTTCAACACATTGTACAATCAAAACAAACAGCGACACATCTAGTACACACAAAGAAACAGGAAACACTAGGAGTGGTCTCTGCCCTTGTGAGCTTAGAATCTAGAGCATTGTTGAATAGAGGCATCAGCCATTAAAGGGGAACTGAAGAGAGAGGTATATGGAGGCTGTCATGTTTATTTCCTTTTAGACAATACCAGTTGCCTGGCAGCCCTGCTGATCCTCTGCCTCTAATACTATTAGCCATAGCCCCTGAACAAGCATTCAGCAGTTCAGGTGTTTCAGTGGTTCAGACTTATAAGTCTGATTTGACAAGACTAGCTGCATGCTTGTTTCTGGTTTTAATCAGATACTACTGCAGAGAAATAGACCAGCAGGGCCGCCAGGTAACTGGTATTGATTAAAAGGAAATAAACATGACAGCCTCCATATACCTCTCTCTTCAGTTCCCCTTTAAGCAGTGCACTGCTACTAATCTTATGGCAAGGCTATAGCTCTCTCTGCTGGTGCAACAAAACTAAGGCCTTGTTCACATTTTAAATTGCTAGCGCAATTGCAAGCATTGAGTGGTTTTGTGAGCACTTTTTAAAGCGCTTTCCCCACACTTTAAAGTGAACCTCCGGACTAAAAATCTACTCAGCAGAACTGAAAAGGCTTGGTGTTTCTTTAAAGAGACTCTGTAACAAATTTTTCAGCCTTAGTTCTTCTATCCTATAAGTTCCTATGCCTGTTCTAATCTGCTCTGGCTTACTGCAGTCTTTCCTAACTGCACTGTCTCTGTAATAAATCAATGTATCTTTCCTCTGTCCTGTTTGTCGGGCTAAAGCTTGATTGTGTGGAATGTGCAGGGCTGCTTGTGATTGGTAGAAGCGATACACACCCTCTGCAGGCCCCCTGCATACTCTGAATGACTCACACACTATGCTTAGCTGAGCCTATTAGAAGCTGTTTAGTTTGTTTGTAAACACTGCCTAAAACTGTTAATTACAAGCCAGGATTGCAGCAGAGAGTGGCAGAAACAGCACAGAGGGGCCCAGGAGAAAATAATGAATAGAATGGTATGCTTTTTATTGTAAGGATATTAGAGTACAGATTCTCTTTAACAGTTTCACAGCATCAGAACTTTTCTTTTCTTACCAAAGCATCATTTTTAGCTGCATTTTTATCTAAGCTCCACCCATCAAAGAAAAAAAGCCCGGGCTTTTTTTCCCTGATGCTGTGCAGAGCATGATGGGATTTCCTATGTTGTTATTCACGTTGCCTAGCAACTGGGAGAGGTGCTCAGGACACAGGACAGTTGGAACTGTGTCTCGTGCTCCCTGTCACCTCCTTTCAACCAAAAAGATGGCTGCCCCATGAAATCACAAACATTTGCCTGTTCTTTTAAAACAGGGTGGGTAAGAGATTATATTACCTATCCATTTTAATTAGCATAACTAATGTAACTTAATGACAGTTCATTGGCATGTTTGTTTAGGCTGGAGTTCCTCTTTAAGAGCGATTTGCGCTTTGTTAAGTGCTTTTAGAAGCGCTTACAAAGCACTTTTGTCTGAAAATCAAATCAGGACGTGAACTCTTTGACCTGGAACTGAATAAATACAATGGGCCCGATTCACAAAGCGGTGCTAACCCAGTTAGAGACTTTAGGCATGATAACCATTGCACCATGCTGGTGAAAAGTCAGTTTAGGCGTGATAAGTTTAGGCGTGATAAGTTTAGGCATGATAAGTTTAGGCATGCTAAGTTTAGATAAGCACCATGGTGAAAAGGCCCTTATCACGCCTAAAGTCACTTTAGGCATGATAAGAAGAAACTCGCGCGAAGTTGCCGCGCGTAAGTGCGCGCGCAACACCCGACGCTTCGCGCGAAGCTCCCATTAAGCCCTATGGGACTTTGCGTGCGCTCTCACGCGCGTACGCGCGAACGCGCTTACACGCGGTAACTTCGCGCGAAGAGCAGGAAAAATCGGTGATAACTCAGTGGTGAAAAGGTCATCACGCCTAAAGTCTTTTAGGCGTGATAACTGGGTTATCACCGCTTTGTGAATCGAGGCCTAGGTGTGATAAGTTTAGGTGTGATAAGTTTAGGCATGATAAGTTTAGGTGTGATAAGTTTAGGCATGATAAGTTTAAGCGCGAACTACGTTAGCACCGCAGTGCACAGCTGATCAAAAGTTTTACGCTAGCAAAGTCTGGTGCACTTCGTATAAAGTTTAATGGCGCTGCTTTGCGTGCGGGACTTTGCAAGCGATCTAAACTTATCTAAACTTAACATGCCTAAACTTATCACACCTAAACTTATCACACCTAAACTTATCATGCCTAAACTGGCTTTTCACCAGCATGGTGCAATGGTTATCATGCCTAAAGTCTTTTAGGCATGCTAACTGGGTTAGCACCGCTTTGTGAATCGAGCCCTTAGTGCTTAAACTTATCATGACTAAACTTATCACACCTAAACTTAACATGCCTAAACTTATCACACCTAGGGCCTGATTCACAAACCGGTGCTAACAGTTAGCACGCTGGTGAAAAGCCCTTTATCATGCCTAAACTCAGTTTAGGCATGATAAGTTTAGGTGTGATAAGTTTAGGTGTGATAAGTTTAGGCATGATAAGTTTAGGTGTGATAAGTTTAGGCATGATAAGTTTAAGCACCAACTGCGTTAGCACCGCAGTGCACAGCTGATCAAAAGTTTTACGCTACCAAAGACTGGTGCACTTCGTATAAAGTTTAATGGCGCTGCTTTGCGTGCGGGACTTTTCAAGCGATCCAAACTTATCTAAACTTAGCATGCCTAAACTTATCACACCTAAACTTATCATGCCTAAACGTATCACACCTAAACTGGCTTTTCACAAGCGTGGTGCAATGGTTATCATGCCTAAAGTCTCTAACTGGGTTAGCACCGCTTTGTGAATCGAGCCCCTAAACTTATCATCCCTAAACTTATCATGCCTAAACTGAGTTTAGGCATGATAAAGGGCTTTTCACCAGCGTGCTAACTGTTAGCACCGCTTTGTGAATCAGGCCCAATGGGCTTGATTTACTAAGCGGTGCTAACCTACTTAGCATGTCTAAAGTCTTTAGGAGTGCTAACCAGGGTGCTAAGTAGGTTAGCACCGGTTTTCTCAATCAGATCGCGCGCTAAGTCCCATAGGCTTTAGTGGGCACTTCGCGTGGAGCGCCCTGGTACTTTGCGCACAATCACTACTTCTCACATTTAATCTGAGTTTAGACGTGCTAAGGGCCAGTGCTAAAGTTAGCACCGTTTTGTAAATCGAGCCCAATGTATTTATTCAGAAAAGCACTGGGAAATCACTTTTTAAAGCGCTTCTTCAAGCGGTTAGCGATTTCCCTATACTTTGTATTGAAGCACAAACACTCGCACGCGTTTGCAATTGGAAAAAAATCTCAGCACTCAAGTGAGAACACTCTCATAGAAAATCATTGCACTAGCGCTTTTAAAGGGCTTTTAAAAATCGCCAGCGCCTAAAAAAAAACAAAAACGCTTATAGGGATTGATTCACAAAGCCGTGAAAACTCACATCACGGCGGCGCTAGCGTTTTGTGTGCGTTACATGGTTTTCACGCATAATCACAAATTTCCACGCAAAATTTTGGGTTAGCGCATGAAAATTTACGATTGCATGCGAAAACCATTATGCGCGTTATAACGTGCGCCAAACCCTAGCGCGACCGTGATAAGACTTATCACGGCTTTGTGAATCAAGCCCATAGTGTGAACAAGCCCTAAGATGTATGAAATAAAGTTTGCAAAGTTCCATAAATCAGTTTGCTTTTATATCAGCAACATTAGAATATCACTTTAACCTCCCTGGCGTTCTATTAAAATCGCCAGGGAGGCTGCGGGAGGGTTTTTTTTAAATTAAAAAAAAAGTATTTCATGCAGCCAACTGAAAGTTGGCTGCATGAAAGCCCACTAGAGGGCGCTCCGGAAGCGTACTTTCGATCGCCTCCGGCAATCGAAAGTAACAAGATAGGCCGCAATGAGCGGCCTATCTTGTTTCGCTTTCCTCGTCGCCATGGCGACGAGCGGAGTGACGTCATGGACGTCAGTCGACGTCCTGACGTCAGAGCCGCCCGATCCAGCCCCTAGCGCCGGCCGGAACTGTTTGTTCCGGCTGCGCTGGGCTCGGGCGGCTGGGGGGACCCTCTTTCGCCGCTGCACGCGGCGGATCGCCGCGGAGCGGCGGCGATCGGGCAGCACACGCGGCTGGCAAAGTGCCGGCTGCGTGTGCTGCTTTTTTCAGACTGCAAATCGGCCCAGCAGGGCCTGAGCGGCGACCTCCGGCGGCATACCCCGAGCTCAGCTCGGGATTACCGCCAAGGAGGTTAACCTTAAAATATATATAAATGAAAACGTAAATTAGCTTACCTACTATTACTACCTGGGTGCCGTGTGCCGGCTGCCGTGCTGGTGGTATCTCTGGTGTAGTCCTCACGTCACAGCAGTACTGGCCAATGTCAGAAGACCGAACTTTCTTTATCGGTAACAGAAGCTTCCACGTGTTTTCCTGGGGTGACTGCCACACATATTCCTTTATGTGGTCATGTCCTAACCGTGTTTTGACCTCCTTATTCTCTGAACACACATCACTTGCTCCTTTTCTCAAAGTGACCTCTCGTATAGACTCAGGATTTATGTTATGAACAATGCATGGTATAGCAGCATCTTCTCCCAGGACAGCAAGGATCACATCTGGCTGCTCCGCAGAGGCTTCATCTGAATGAAACAAATGTAATTACTGATTACAGAGCTGATTACAATTCAAATGCAGGCACAGATAGTTAAATGCCACTGTATTCATTGTTTAAGTATTAAACTTTACATTTACAGTAATTTACTGAATACCTTGAAGCACTTCTATAGTGAAAAAAGTAGGGATGCTTTTTCGGATTGCGCGGAATCACAAGACTGATTTTCCATTTCTCGATTTCCGTTTTTCTGATTTTAATTTTTGGTTTTTTTTCTTTCTTTTGTTTTTTTGAGGGGGGGGGGGGGGGGGGGCGTTCATTGGCATTTCCAACTATGCCTAGAGAAAAGGTGATTTGTTTTGCCACTCTCAATAAAGTTACTGCAAATATCAGATGTAGTGTTTTCTTGTACTCATTTTTCCTGTTTGCCTCAAGACCAGCCAATCGCCTTGATGAATGTTTTCAGCGATGTGGATTACACCGTGTTCTACAGACTGCAGAGACTGTCCTATCAGAACTGCCATTCCTGCTGCATTCTTTATATCATGGTATGTTATCTTCTTATTGTGCTGATGGGGCTCTGATAGTAAGCATTAGTAGTACTGGCTGGTGAGGCGATCAAAAGTTTTATGCCTGGTACACACCATGCAATTTTCCATCAGATCGACGGGTTGAATTGATCATTTCTGACGGGTTCAATCTAGATCCGATTGAATGTGTACATACGTGATCAGAAAGTTGATCTGAAAAAGGGGCGGAAACCTAATCGGACCTGTCAGAAATTATGGACTTGACCTATCGATCTGACAGGAAACTGCACGGTGTGTACCAGGAATTACTAGAAGAGCACTTTGGAAAATGTAGCCTACAGAAGAACTAAGATTTCAGTATCTCAGTATGAAGCTACTTTCATGGAGTGTCTGCTTTAACCTGAACATCTCACATGTTTGTTACCCGGAATAAACTTTCATACAACATTTTTAGAGCGTTTCCTGTAAATAAGAGCATTGTCAGGAACAATAGCAGACAACTGTGCGCTCTTAAGGCCCGTGAAAACGCTAGATTAAATCTGGCTGAGGCAGTCGATAACAACCACTAGGGGCATTTCTACGGTCCTAAGAGATCTGGGGCAGTTTTGGGCACTCCAGCCAAAAAAATGGGTGTACCCATGCACCAGAATGTGGGTGTGACCATGGGTGGAGCCAAATTTACATGAACTTAAAGTGGTCTAAGTAAGCCTGCCCAGCAACCCCCCCCCCCCCCAAAAAAAAAAAAAAACACGGGGGGGGGGGAAGCCCAGAAGAGAAGATGTTTTGGTCTTTCCCTGGAAAACATCCAGGGCACCCCAGAATAGATCCGTGGCACGTGCCACTGATCTTTTGGGCTAGCAATGTCCCTGACAACCACCTTTACTGATAATCTAGGATGTGTACACCAGTTCCCCACCAACACTATTGCTGCATTTTTATAGTAAAATATCAGTAATATTTACCAATATTTTACTTTGGCTAAACCTAACCCTATTCTCACATAAAACCCTTCCCTGGTGGTGCCTAATCCTAAAACAATCCCCCCCTCCTGTGGTGCCTAAATCTAACCCCCTCTGGTGACACCTAACCATAAATCCCCCTCCTAAAACTACCCCATCCATTAAGCTGCAATCTACAGCTATAAAGGTAAATATGGGCGCCTGATTAGCGGTAAGAGGGGGCTATTAATACGGAAATGCTTGCAGTTATCACAATCGGCTTGTGGATACCAAGATTGCGGCATTCTCTGTGCCCGCTGTGTAATGCCACAATCTTGTTATCCACAAGCCGATTGTGATAACCGCAAGACTTTCCACATTAATAGCCCCCTCTTACTGCTTATTGGGTGCCTCCGGGCACGCAAATTTACCTTTATAGTAACCATGAAAGGAGGTAAAATGTGGTTCCCTGAGGCGTCTGCTAGCGGCAGAGGAGCCCAGCAGAAAGTGATGTCCCATGGAGCCCAGAAGGAGGTGAGTTGTTTCAGGTTTCCCAGCACCACTATATCATTTCAGTAGAGGGTGGAGCACAGAGGGGGACCCAGGGAGAAGGGGGTAGAAGTCAGTCCCTCCCTGTGGCTGATTCCCAGTGTGCACTTATACCTTGCTAACCTATACTGGGGGCACTATGCCTGGCTAAACCTTAAGTGGAGGCACCTATGTCTGGCTAACCTTTACTGGGGCACCTATGCCTAGCTAACCTATACTGGGGGCACCTATGCCTGGCTAACCTAAACTGGAGGCACCTATGCCTGGCTAACCTTTACTGTAGGCACCTATGCCTAGCTAACCTATACTGGGGGAACCTATGCCTAGCTAACCTATACTGGAGGCACCTATGCCTGGCTAACCTTTACTGGGGGCACCTATGCCTAGCTAACCTATACTGGGGGCACCTATGCCTGGCTAACCTAAACTGGAGGCACCTATGCCTGGCTAACCTTTACTGGGGGCACCTAAGCCTAGCTAACCTATACTGGGGGAACCTATGCCTGGCTAACCTATACTGGAGGCACCTATGCCTGGCTAACCTATACTGGAGGCACCTATGCCTAGCTAAACTATACTGGGGGCACCTATGCTTGGCTAACCTATGCTGTGGGCACCTATATCTGGCTAACCTATACTGGGGACACATATGCCTGGCTAACCTATACTTTAGGCAATTATGCCTGGCTAACCTATACAGGGGCACCTATGCCTGCCTAACCTATACTTGGGGCACCTATTCCTGGCTAACCTATATTTGGAGCACCTATGCCTGGCTAACCTATAATAGAGTAATTTATACTGGGCTAACCTATACAGCAGGAACCTATGCCTAGCCAACCTACACTGGGGGCACCTATGCCTGGCTACCTATACTGGTGAAGCTATGTCCAGCTACCTATACTGGGACAGCTATACCTGGCTAATGGCTGCGAAAAACCGCATCACAAATTACATTCTCAAATCAGGGGGGTCAAATTTTTACACCCTCGCCCTGGGTGCAATTTACCCTTACCCTGCCCTTCCCAGACAGAAGGGAGCTATGAGTCTGCCCCTCCTCCTGCAGGGTGACACAGACAGACAGGAGCTGGGAGTCTGCCCCTCCGCCTGCAGGTTGACACAGACAGAAGGGAGCTATGAGTCTGTCCCTCCTCCTGCAGGGTGACACAGACAGAAGGGAGCTATGAGTCTGACCCTCCTCCTGCAGGGTGACACAGACAGAAGGGAGCCGGGAGTCTGCCTATCCTCCTGCAGGGTGACACAGACAGAAGGGAGCTATGAGTCTGTCCCTCCTCCCGCAGGGTGATACAAACAGAAGGGAGCTGTGGGTCTGCCCTTTCTCCTGCAGGGTGACACAGACAGAAGGGAGCTGTGAGTCTGCCCCTCTCTCTGCAGAGTGACACAGACAGAAGGGAGCTGGGAGTCTGCCCCTCCTCCTGCAGGGTGACACAGACAGAATTGAGCTGGGAGTCTGCTCCTCCTCCTGCAGGGTGACATAAACAGAAGGGAGCTATGAGTCTGTCCCTCCTCCTGCAGGGTGACACAGACAGAAGGGAGCTGTGAGTCTGCCCCTCCCCCTGCAGGGTGACACAGATAGAAAGGAGCTGTGAGTCTGCCCCTCCCCCTGCAGGGTGACATAGCCAGAAAGGAGCTGATAGACTTTCCCTCCTCCTGCAGGGTGACACAGACAGAAGGGAGCTGTGAGTCTGCCCCTCCTCCTGCAGGGTGACACAGACAGAAGGGCGCTGTGAGTCTGCCCCTCCTGCTGCAGGGTGACACAGACATAAGGGAGCTGTGAGTCTGACCCTCCTCCTGCAGGGTGACACAGACAGAAGGGAGCTGGGAGTCTGCCGCTCCTCCTGCAGGGTGACACAGACAGAAGGGAGCTGTGAGTCTGCCTCTCCTCCTCCTGTAGGGTGACACAGACAGAAGGGAGCTGGGAGTCTGCCCCTTCTCCTGCAGGGTGACACAGACAGAAGGGAGCTGATAGTCTTTCCCTCCTCCTGCAGGGTGACACAGACAGAAGGGAGCTGTGAGTCTGCCCCTCCTCCTGCAGGGTGACACAGACATAAGGGAGCTGTGAGTCTGACGCTCCTCCTGCAGGGTGACATAGACAGAAGGGAGCTGTGAGTCTGCCCCTCCTCCTGCAGGGTGACACAGACAGAAGGGAGCTATGAGTCTTTCCCTCCTCCTGCAGGGTGACACAGACAAAAGGGAGCTGGGAGTCTGCTTCTCCTCCTGCAGGGTGACACAGACAGAAGGCAGCTGTGAGTCTGCCCCTCCTCCTGCAGAGTGACATAGACAGAAGGGAGCTATGAGTCTGCCCCTCCTCCTGCAGGGTGACACAGACAGAAGGGAGCTGTGAGTCTGCCTCTCCTCCTCCTGTAGGGTGACACAGACAGAAGGGAGCTGGGAGTCTGCCCCTTCTCCTGCAGGGTGACACAGACAGAAGGAAGCTGTGAGTCTGCCCCTCCTCCTGCAGGGTGACACAGACAAAAGGAAGCTGTGAGTCTGCCCCTTCTCCTGCAGGGTGACACAGACAGAAGGGAGCTGCGAGTCTGTCCCTCCTCCTGCAGGGTGACACAGACAGAAGGGAGCTGTGAATCTGTCCCTCCTCCTGCAGGGTGACACAGACATAAGGGAGCTGTGAGTCTGACCCTCCTCCGGCAGGGTGACACAGACAGAAGGGAGCTGTGAGTCTGCCCCTCCTCCTGCAGGGTGACACAGACAGAAGGGAGCTATGAGTCTGTCCCTCCTCCTGCAGGGTGACACAGACAAAAGGGAGCTGGGAGTCTGCCTCTCCTCCTGCAGGGTGACACAGACAGAAGGCAGCTGTGAGTCTGCCCCTCCTCCTGCAGAGTGACATAGACAGAAGGGAGCTATGAGTCTGCCCCTCCTCCTGCAGGGTGACACAGACAGAAGGGAGCTGTGGGTCTGCCCCTCAACCTGCAGGTTGACACAGACAGAAGGGAGCTGGGAGTCTGCCGCTCCTCCTGCAGGGTGACACAGACAGAAGGCAGCTGTGAGTCTGCCCCTCCTCCTGCAGAGTGACATAGACAGAAGGGAGCTATGAGTCTGCCCCTCCTCCTGCAGGGTGACACAGACAGAAGGGAGCTGTGAGTCTGCCTCTCCTCCTCCTGTAGGGTGACACAGACAGAAGGGAGCTGGGAGTCTGCCCCTTCTCCTGCAGGGTGACACAGACAGAAGGAAGCTGTGAGTCTGCCCCTCCTCCTGCAGGGTGACACAGACAAAAGGAAGCTGTGAGTCTGCCCCTTCTCCTGCAGGGTGACACAGACAGAAGGGAGCTGCGAGTCTGTCCCTCCTCCTGCAGGGTGACACAGACAGAAGGGAGCTGTGAATCTGTCCCTCCTCCTGCAGGGTGACACAGACATAAGGGAGCTGTGAGTCTGACCCTCCTCCGGCAGGGTGACACAGACAGAAGGGAGCTGTGAGTCTGCCCCTCCTCCTGCAGGGTGACACAGACAGAAGGGAGCTATGAGTCTGTCCCTCCTCCTGCAGGGTGACACAGACAAAAGGGAGCTGGGAGTCTGCCTCTCCTCCTGCAGGGTGACACAGACAGAAGGCAGCTGTGAGTCTGCCCCTCCTCCTGCAGAGTGACATAGACAGAAGGGAGCTATGAGTCTGCCCCTCCTCCTGCAGGGTGACACAGACAGAAGGGAGCTGTGGGTCTGCCCCTCAACCTGCAGGTTGACACAGACAGAAGGGAGCTGGGAGTCTGCCGCTCCTCCTGCAGGGTGACACAGGCAGAAGGGAGCTGTGAGTCTGCCCCTCCTCTTGCAGGGTGATACAGACAAAAAGGAGCTGTGAATCTGTCCCTCCTCCTGCAGGGTGACACAGACAGAAGGGACCTCAGAGTCTGCCTCTCCTCCTGCAGGGTGACACAGGCAGAAGGAAGCTATGAGTCTGCCCCTCCTCCTGCAGGGTGACACAGGCAGAAGGGAGCTGTGAGTCTGCCCCTCCTGCTGCAGGGTGACACAGACATAAGGGAGCTGTGAGTCTGACCCTCCTCCTGCAGGGTGACACAGACAGAAGGGAGCTGGGAGTCTGCCGCTCCTCCTGCAGGGTGACACAGACAGAAGGGAGCTGTGAGTCTGCCTCTCCTCCTCCTGTAGGGTGACACAGACAGAAGGGAGCTGGGAGTCTGCCCCTTCTCCTGCAGGGTGACACAGACAGAAGGGAGCTGATAGTCTTTCCCTCCTCCTGCAGGGTGACACAGACAGAAGGGAGCTGTGAGTCTGCCCCTCCTCCTGCAGGGTGACACAGACATAAGGGAGCTGTGAGTCTGACGCTCCTCCTGCAGGGTGACATAGACAGAAGGGAGCTGTGAGTCTGCCCCTCCTCCTGCAGGGTGACACAGACAGAAGGGAGCTATGAGTCTTTCCCTCCTCCTGCAGGGTGACACAGACAAAAGGGAGCTGGGAGTCTGCTTCTCCTCCTGCAGGGTGACACAGACAGAAGGCAGCTGTGAGTCTGCCCCTCCTCCTGCAGAGTGACATAGACAGAAGGGAGCTATGAGTCTGCCCCTCCTCCTGCAGGGTGACACAGACAGAAGGGAGCTGTGAGTCTGCCTCTCCTCCTCCTGTAGGGTGACACAGACAGAAGGGAGCTGGGAGTCTGCCCCTTCTCCTGCAGGGTGACACAGACAGAAGGAAGCTGTGAGTCTGCCCCTCCTCCTGCAGGGTGACACAGACAAAAGGAAGCTGTGAGTCTGCCCCTTCTCCTGCAGGGTGACACAGACAGAAGGGAGCTGCGAGTCTGTCCCTCCTCCTGCAGGGTGACACAGACAGAAGGGAGCTGTGAATCTGTCCCTCCTCCTGCAGGGTGACACAGACATAAGGGAGCTGTGAGTCTGACCCTCCTCCGGCAGGGTGACACAGACAGAAGGGAGCTGTGAGTCTGCCCCTCCTCCTGCAGGGTGACACAGACAGAAGGGAGCTATGAGTCTGTCCCTCCTCCTGCAGGGTGACACAGACAAAAGGGAGCTGGGAGTCTGCCTCTCCTCCTGCAGGGTGACACAGACAGAAGGCAGCTGTGAGTCTGCCCCTCCTCCTGCAGAGTGACATAGACAGAAGGGAGCTATGAGTCTGCCCCTCCTCCTGCAGGGTGACACAGACAGAAGGGAGCTGTGGGTCTGCCCCTCAACCTGCAGGTTGACACAGACAGAAGGGAGCTGGGAGTCTGCCGCTCCTCCTGCAGGGTGACACAGGCAGAAGGGAGCTGTGAGTCTGCCCCTCCTCTTGCAGGGTGATACAGACAAAAAGGAGCTGTGAATCTGTCCCTCCTCCTGCAGGGTGACACAGACAGAAGGGACCTCAGAGTCTGCCTCTCCTCCTGCAGGGTGACACAGGCAGAAGGAAGCTATGAGTCTGCCCCTCCTCCTGCAGGGTGACACAGGCAGAAGGGAGCTGTGAGTCTGCCCCTCAACCTGCAGGGTGACACAGACAGAAGGGAGCTGTGAGTCTGCCTCTCCTCCTCCTGTAGGGTGAAACAGACAGAAGGGAGCTGGGAGTCTGCCCCTTCTCCTGCAGGGTGACACAGACAGAAGGGAGCTGTGAGTCTGCCCCTCCTCCTGCAGGGTGACACAGACAAAAGGAAGCTGTGAGTCTGCCCCTCCTCCTGCAGTGTGACACAGACAGAAAGGAGCTGTGAATCTGTCCCTCCTCCTGCAGGGTGATACAGACAGAAGGGACCTCAGAGTCTGCCTCTCCTCCTGCAGGGTGACACAGACAGAAGGGAGCTTTGAGTCTGCCTCTCCTCCTGCAGGGTGACACAGACAGAAGGGAGCTGTGAGCCTGCCCCTCCTCCTGCAGGGTGACACAGACAGAAGGGAGCTGTGAGTCTGCCCCTCCTCCTGCAGGGTGACACAGACAGAAAGGAGCTGTGAATCTGTCCCTCCTCCTGCAGGGTGACACAGACAGAAGGGACCTCAGAGTCTGCCTCTCCTCCTGCAGGGTGACACAGGCAGAAGGAAGCTGTGAGTCTGCCCCTCCTCCTGCAGGGTGACACAGACAGAAGGGAGCTGTGAGTCTGCCTCTCCTCCTGCAGGGTGACACAGACAGAAGGGAGCTGTGAGTCTGCCCCTCCTCCTGCATGGTGACACAGACAGAAGGGAGCTGTGAGCCTGCCCCTCCTCCTGCAGGGTGACACAGACAGAAGGGAGCTGTGAGCCTGTTCCTCCTCCTGCAGGCCTATCAATGGACTGAAGAAAAAATGTTGACCATATCAACCCCCCTGGCGGTATGAAAAATTCCGCCAGGGGGCAGCGCAGCAGTTTTTTTTTTTTTAAATCATGTAGCGAGCCCAGGGCTCGCTACATGATAGCCGCTGCTCAGCGGCATCCCCCCGCCCGCTTCGATCGCCTTCGGCGATCTCCGATCTCCGGCGGGATGACGTCACCAACGTCAGCGACGTCGGGACGTCATTGGGAGTCCCGAACCACCCCTCCGCGCTGCCTGGCACCGATTGGCCAGGCAGCGCACGGGGTCTGGGGGGGGGGGCGCGCGCCGCATCAGACAGCGGCGATCGGGCGGGGGCCGGCGGCGATCAGAGTGCTGGCGCAGCTAGCAAAGTGCTAGCTGCGTCCAGCAAAAAAAAAATTATGAAAATCGGCCCAGCAGGGCCTGAGCGGCACCCTCCGGCGGCTTACCCCGTGTCCAGCACGGGGTTACCGCTAAGGAGGTTAATTGATAGAAGAGTATGGCATTAGCACGTAGGTTTTCAAGATTATCAAGCCAGATAGTCAAACAAAGATTGTTGGTTCCAGTGTACAAACTGAGCACTGATGTCACTGATGATGATGATTACCTTTGAACAGCATGTAGGTCCCATGTGGGTTCTGCCATTTTAGGTCTGGAGATTGATTATCATGATCAAGTTCTATCCTGCAGCAGAACATGGACTTCTTCAGTTTTTTGAGGATCGTGATTGTGATTGCTGCCATTCTGTTTGTCATGATGCCTCCCTGCACTTTGAATTCCCGTTGGTAGGATGTATTTATCCACTTGTCTGTATGGTTGTAAATGAAATCACTCTGAGCACATTTGCCACTGGCCGCAGTTCTCCAGGACACTCTGACCTTTGTAGGGTTTATATTCTCCGGATAAGAGAAGTAACACGGGATAGTCACCGTTTCTCTTTCTTCTACCCTTATAGAGCCAGGCTGGTCTGCACATACATTCTGAGCTTTACTGATGCAGATATGATCTACAGAAGAAGATATCACATATATACATTAGCTTAACAAATAGTATTTATGCATCTGCAATAATTATTATTACTATTTTTCTGTTTTGTGTTCCAGCCTTTACTTTGCTACCATTGACTTCTCCCAAATGAGCACTTATTATGCATGGCAGAGGTCAGAGTGTATATGAAAGTGAAATGTATGTGCAAACATTAAAAAAAATGGAACAATTTGCATAGCTAACCACTACCATAGGCGTAGTGGGTAGCGATCTCGCCTTGAAACGCTGGGTCCCTGGTTCAAATCCCAGCTAGGACACTATCTGCAAGGAGTTTGCATGGTCTCCTTGTGTCTTTGTGGGTTTCCTCCAGGCACTTGAGTGTCCTCCCATGCCCAAAAACATATAGGTAAGTTAATTGGCTGCCCCCTAAATTGGCCCTAGACTATGATACAAACACTACATGTATGATAATGGTAAGGATTAGATTGTTAACCCCTCTGAGCGAACACTTTCATTCCAGCGCAGGAGACTTGGGCGCAGCAGTGAGTAACTTTAGCGTCGTCAGAAGACGGAGCTGAAGTTACTTATAAAACACTATAATTCGGAAGTCTAAGTATGTCATTCCCCACCATCCATGGTGGCCTGGAGGGGGAATAGTATTTAACCTGGATGGGAATTTGTGCAGGAGCAGGATCAGCCATACCGGCTGTATCCTGCGCCCAAGTCTCCTGCGCCGATTCCTCTCGTACGCCCTCTGAGGGCCAGTTAATTGAAAAGGCTATATACACTGTACATCACTGCAGAAGATGTAAATTTAAAATACATGTAAACAATACAGGTAAGAAATATGTTTCTTCCAGAGATGCCAGAGATGGACTACTCCAAAACCTGTCAACTCTGTTAGATTTCTACTACCTACTGTAAGTGATGGCAACATAAGAGAAAAGTAATATATTGCTCATTTTAGTCTGGAAGAAATATACTTATTGCTTGAATGCATTTACATGTATTTAAAATTTTACGATTTTTGTGATAGTGGTAGTCTTTTAATTAAGTGTGTATATGCGATTCATCCAACACCAGACCACTCCTACATATATATGTAATTGTCACCTATAAATATGACTCAGAGTGACTGGGTCAAGGAAACAGAGAAAAGAAAGCAGAACCCATCTGCACCCAAGTCTCACTTCAATGAGTCATAGACACCAGGGATATATATAAAAATAAAAATACCATTTATTAATACACTTAAAAAAGTTAATATTAGTCGTACAATTTTAGGTGATCTGAGTGTCTGGGCAGCTGAGGGGAAAAGATGTTATTATACAGCAGCAAGTATACAGCAATAGAACATGGTTCGAAACAAGGAAAGATAGCAATGCACCCCAAATATTGGAGGGTAACCCATATGGCTAGAGAGTCCTTGATGTAAGGATGCTAGGATACAAGAAAATATAGTAGCAGCAATCGGTTAGCACCAAGTTCCTGACCAGAAGCAGGCAACTGATGATTCTGTGAGGTTCCTGTCCACAAGCAGGCAACTAGTTGTACATAGATTTCCTGTCCACAGGCAGGCAGTTGCTGGTTTTGGAGGATCAAGGATTGCCTATCGGCCGTGATGGAGCTCAAATTTATGGTGAGTTAGCGTCATAGCAGCAAAGGTTCATCTCAAAGTTCCTGTCCAGAAGCAGGCAACTGTATATCAAAAAGATTTCAAGATGTAATAATGAAGCACTAAGTCCTGAAAAAACAGTATTGTGGCAATACAAAGGCAATCCAGAGTTCCTGTCCAGAAGCAGGCAACTGATGTAGATAATATAGCTGGTTTGGATAGTTCAACTGTATCCACCATTAATGTACAGTGGCACATATCACATTCATGCATCATGTAGAAAGAATAAGGCATCCATAGGATCAATAGTAGCTCAATATGAGTCATTTGTGAAAGTCCCAATGTGAGGCAATAAGTGAGCCTCAACACATATGATGAAAAAAGTTTATGGTGCTATTGCAGGCTTACATGTCCTTGTATAGATGCCGAGTGCCAACCTCCATGAAGGATCGTGAGTGGTGCTGCAGTAGAGCCATCCCCAAGCCGCCCAGACCTTGTCTACCGGTTTCGCCAAAAGATTCGGCTCATCAGGACACAGACCGCCCTTCATAGCGGTCAGTGCGCTGTCTGCTGGGCACTGTGCTACTCTGTATAGTTCTGTTATTGTAGTTTGATGTGGCAATACTTCTTCTTCTTGCTTGAAGGTTGAGGCACTTAGCCTATTATATATATAGATTGCCTAGTTTCCATGCCTGATGGATGTTCATTGCATCCGTGGTGGATCAGTGAAGTCCATTATCCTAATAGCTTGGATTCTGCCATCACCACGTTGGTGACTGGTAGTATTCCTGCTACTCTAGTTCTGGGACTGTAACTATAGGCTGCAGTTGCTATTAGTTACGTTCTTTCCTGTAGTCTTGCCTGTGTGGATACTTGCTGGTGACTGTTAGCCTGCTTCCGCCGCTTCTGTGGATGTGACTGTGAGCTGCGGTTGCTACTAGTTACACTCCAATCTATAGTCCTGTCTTGTACCTGTCTGAATGCTTGCTATCGCTAAGGCAGCACATCGCACTGCACTGCCATTGTGTCTTATTTGTAGCGATATTGGAAGCTCAGAGCTGCAGTTGCTCTGGGCAACCTGTGTAGCCTCTTCCATTATTCAGCTACTAGCCTTGTTGCTCTGGGTGGTCAGAAAGAATGACCCCCAAGCATTACACTTGTGATTTGTAAACAGACAGTATTGCTTATGCACACAAGCATTACACTTCTATTGTAAAAGAGATACCAACTGAAAGGAAACAGAACGGTAATGGATCAGTTGGGATGGAAATTGAATCCTTTTTCATGGATCCATTTACCAGAAAGGTGCCAGTGTGAACCAGGCCAAAATAGTACATGTTGGAGGTAGCAGGGGATCTGCACACACTGCAGACATTAAGACATTAGAAGCACTCTTAAAGTGAACCTCCAGACTCAAAATCTACTCAGCAGAACTGAAAAGGCTTGGTGTTTCTTTAACAGTTCACAGCATCAGAACTTTGTTTTTCTTACCAAAGCATCATTTTTAGCTGCATTTTTAGCTAAGCTCCACCCATCAAAGAAAACTGTTTTTCCCTGATGCTGAGCAAAGCATGATGGTATTTCCTATGTTGTTATTCATGTTGCCTAGCAACTGGGAATGGTGATCAGCACACAGGACAGTTGGAACTGTGTCTCATGCTCCCTGTCACCTCCTTTCAACCAAAAAAGATGGCTGCCCCTATGAAAGCACAAATATTTGCCTGTTCTTTTAAAACAGGGTGGGTAAGATATTATATTACCTATCTATTTTAATTAAAATAACTAATGTAACTTAATGACAGTATGTTTGTTTAGGCTGGAGTTCCTCTTTAAGTATATGTACAATCTACAGTGGCGTAGCTAGAGATTATATGGGGCCCCATAGCAAAACTTTTATTTGGCCATAAGATGTAGGCATTCTTGGGCAACGCCACCTGCCCCTACCCTATGGATAGGAATTAACTGGGCAATTTTAATTCTCATTGTACACTGGCCACTTAGGCAAAGTCATAGGGTGGAGAAACACAAGAAAGTTAACAGTGAATGCATCAAGTAACACCTGGACCCCCTTTGTTCCAGGGTCCCATAGCAGCTTCTTTTGCTGCTATGGCTATTGCTACACCCTTGTACCTTGTACCATGCTAGTTAAAGGAGTGCATGCACAGATAAGAGCAGACTCTGCACAGAACTTGGAAATTATTTATATCTGGAGTTGAGCTTTGAAAATGCATGAATAAGCTGAGTCGATTGTACTTACCCTGGATGAGGAGTAACAGCAGAAAGACTTTGGCAGCTTCCATACTGGATGACTGGTTCTACCTAACTGCTGGATGACTGGTTCTACTGAGCTGCTGGATGACTGGTTCTACCTAACTGCTGGATGACTGATTCTACCTAACTGCTGGATGACTGATTCTACCGAGCTGCTCAGTTCCTGTGTGCTGCCTTCTACAGAATTAATGTTACGAGCTGATTTCCTGAACTTCATAAACTGTGGTGTAAGTTACCCAACTACTTCTTGTTTCTCGTGCTGAAAACACAGATAAGCTCACAGTGAATTGTTAAATGGCTGACAATAAATGAGTATATTGATAATTAAAAGAGATCTCAGAGTCAGGAAAGATTGAAAAAGAAAATGCTTGTAGAAAGAGGAGACTATAAAGAATAGTGATGAGCTCCGAATGGATTCCGAATTGATTTTGACTCGAAATAATTCAGAATCCAAGTGCTAATTAATGCACCTGAGCTGGCTGGTTGGAGGAGTTAACCTACCCAGGGTTCCTTCTTCTTTAATCCATGTCTAATTGTGTGTCACGTTGCGCTCCAAGTTGCGTCATGTGGCTAACATGCTTCCTCCTTCCGGGTTGAAAGAGGAAGCGTGTTAGTCAGGTGATGCGACTTGGAACGCGACGTGACCTGCAATTAGACACGGATTAAAGAAGAAGAAAACCTGGGTAAGTTAATTCCTCCACACCAGCCCACTCAGGTGCACTAATTAGCACTTGGATTCCAAATAATTTTCGAGTCGAAATCAATTCAGAGTTAATCACTAATAAAGACTTATTTAGGATGGATCTCCACAATTTACTAAGACATCTCTACCCAAACATCTCCAACCATCTCCACTAGGGATAGCATGAATGATCCAGCCGAACTGCACTGGAGTAACCCATTCCAATGCAGTTTCTGGATCACCCATGTCTCTGCCAGCACTTACTTATTTTCCAGTGTGTAGGGGAAGGGGGTGCGTGGGTGATCCAGCGAGTGCTGCAGCAGAAGGGATTGGAAGGGTCTCAATCCCCTTGCACTAGAGTGAAGAAGTGAACCAGCATCAGGTGTGGGTCTGGGAAATGTGGGTACCACCATAGGCTCCTTAGTTGCAGTAGTGCACCCTCCAAGCTTTGTAATGACTGACCTGGCTTGCCTGGTTGATTAGCTGTTAGACACTTGAAGTTCGCACCAAAGTTTATTAGCACTGCCACCAGCAGGATAGCAAAGCCACAGGTCCTGACAGGACATGGGATAATCCTCATCAATTTGCATCATCTCTTCAATTTTCAAAAGCTCTTCTTCAATGACAGTCCAGCTGCCAGAATGGAGGCACACTGGAAGCATTCCGGCTGGCTTCTTATTTATTATTATTATTATTATTATTATGAATTTATATAGGACCTTTCAAGGGAGAGTTTTGTAAGTAATTAAAATAAACTTTAAGAATTCCCTGTAATGATACAGTGAGCTACTCCAAAACCAGTCAGTAAAAAGTTCAAAGCTGCCCCTTTAAGGAACTGAATAGAAGTTACTATATGAATTTACAACTTTTTCTCCATAGAGCTTATTCAAGTTATAGCTGGGCATTTCATTTTTTCCTTTATAAATACTGTAGGCTTGATTACATGATACTAACACAGGACAGCTAGGTTTGTGTTAATAAATGACTGACACTTTTTCAGTTGTCTTTTAGATTTATTTTAGGATCCCGACATTTAATGGATAAGAAACAAAACATGCAACTTTTCTCTGAGCATTTGGTAATATTGTCACCTTTATCCCTCCTGGCGGTCTATTAAAAGCCGCCAGGGGGCAGCGCAGCAGTTTTTATTTATTTATTTTTTTTTAAATCATGTAGCAAGCCTAGGGCTCGCTACATGATAGCTGCTGTGCAGCGGCATCACCCCATCCACTTCGATCGCCGGAGGAGATCGAAGTGTCAGGAAATCCCGTTCAAAGAACGGGATTTCCTGGAGTGCTTCCCCCATCGCCATGGTGATGGGCAGGATGACGTCACCAATGTCATCGACATCGTGACATCATTGGGAGTCCCGATCCACCCCTCAGCGCTGCCTGCCGCTGATAGGCCAGGCTGCGCAAGGGTTCTGGGTGGGGGGGGGGGGGGGCGGCGCAGCGCGGCGGGTAGCGGCGAATTGGCGTGGAGCGGCGGCGATCGGTATGCACACGCAGCTAGCAAAGTGCTAGCTGCGTGTAGCAAAAAAAAATTATGCAAGTCGGCCCAGCAGGGCCTGAGAAATCCTCCTGCGCGGCTTGCCCCGAACTATGTTCGGGGTTACCGCCAGGAAGGTTAATTGCAGGTACACTGCTGCTGAAACTATACTGATGTTGGATTATCCATTCTGGGTTGATCAAAGATAATGACTGATGTAACAAATAACAATTCCTGGAATGATTAAGATTCTTCACAGCTTCTTACTTTAGGAACTTAGGAGTCTATGCATGTAATTGTAAAATCTCATTGGTGTTTTAGAAATTAAAGTATTTACATAGGGTTGAAAAAAGACATACGTCCATCGAGTTCAACCTCAGGGGCGTAACAATAGACCCTGCAAGGGATACAGCTGAAGAGAGGCCCAGAAGCCACAGGGGACCTCTTCCTGTCAGACTGACAAGTCAGGACAAGGAGTGAAAGATACTTTCTGCTCTCTGCACAATTGTTCTAATGACTGCATCTGCTCAGCCACTGATAACAAATCAAACAAAGTTTTGTAGACCAAGATTTGCAGACAGTCCCTATGCATTGTACAGGGGAGGGGGCCCCATCCAAAGTTTTGCAGGGGGACCCAGTGATTTCTAGTTACGTTGTATGTTCTTAAATATATAGGCACTTTAATTTGCATGCCTATGAAAGCATCACATGTAGAAAATAACAGCAATAGAATATTGGTAATTTTACTGATATTCTATTATCCACTTTAGTAAGATATTGGTAACTTTACCAATATTTTACTATGTCTTAACCTAACCTATTCTCACACAGCACCCTTCCTCTTAACACCTAAAACTAACCTTAATTAACCCTTAAGACCCCCTCCCCCTTCCCCATGACTAACTCTTAAGATCCCTACCATGCACACCTAGCCCTTAAGACCCCACCCCCATGCCTAACCCGTAAGATCCCTTCCTAACCCATAAGGAGTAGTTAATGCTACAATTACAGGGGAGCATTATAGATCCTCTTAAATTATGAGCAGCTAAAAGAAAGAAATGTCCCCTCCCCTCCACATCCCCCCCCCCCCCCCCCAAAAAAAAAAAATAACATACACACAAGAAAACTGTGCAACATCTGTATTGATACACATGTTTTTCTTTAAAAAAAAAATGTTGTTTATCCTAGACAATGCAAAATGTTTTGACATGAAAAATATTTCATCAAAAGTAGGTGAAATGGAGAAGAGAGGAATACAGGGGAGAGGAGAGCAAGGTAGGTGAAAGCAGAGGAGAGGAGAGACGTGTAGTGGAGAAGAGCAGGAAGGAGAAGGGTGGAGATAAGTGTGGAGAGAAGTGCAGGGGCGAGGAAGATAGGGGAGAGAAGTGGAGAGGAGGGCAGAGGAGAGAAGGGGGGGGGGTTGAGGGCAGGATAGAGGAAGGCAGGTGAGAGAAGTGAAGAGGGCAGGGTGAAGGTGAAGAGAAGGCAGAAGAGATAAGAGGAGGGCAGGGGAGACAAGTGTAGAGGAGGGAAAGAGATAGGAGGGCAAGGGGGAAGAGTGGAGGAGGGTTTCGAAGAGGAGAAGAAAGGCAGGTAGGGAAGAGGATAGGATGGCAGGGAAGAAAAGAGGAGGGGAGAGGAAGGGGAGCAGGAGACAAGAGAGGAATGAGGAGGGAGCTAAAAACAGGCAAATGGGAGGCAGGAGATAAGGGGGCAGGGAAGAGGAGGGGAAAGGAGAGGAGGCAGTGGCGGCGCCACGCTGGGGCTTACCCAGGCTTAAGCCCCAGCTGGCAACTCATTAGCCCCCCTCAAAGCCCCCCCGCCGCCGCCGGCTGTGTCAGACCCGACCTGGCTCGTCGTCACTCTCTGGCTGCACTGAAGTGAGTGGAGCCGAGGGCTGCCTGGGAGTCTGGGACTCTGGGAGGAGGGCGACTGGGCAAGGGCTTGGGCTGGCACCCACCCCAGCAGCGATCAGTCCCACGGACCCACCCACCCTGGCCGGCCGACATGTCCGCTTCCGTTCTGTTCTGTCCCTGGGCCGGGCACAGGCTCAGCTGAGTGAGTCACGCAGAGCGGCCCGCCCCAGGGGTAACATGGTGGTGGCGACTCGCCGGCGCCGCGTATAGCGGCGTTATAAAAGTGTGACTGCGTCACAGAGTCAGAATCTCTCTGCGGGGCGGGCTAGTCACACCCAGGCACCGACACACGGACAGCGGGGCTGGACTCTGGACCTGACAGCCAGGCTAGCCAGGCAGCAGGACTTGGAAGTTGGAACTAAGTCGGAACTTCGCGACAAGGTGGGTGCGGTGGGCGGTGGCTGTCCTCTCCAGTCAACTGCCAAATTGTCTTTCTGCCGCAGCCCCCCCAGGCCTCCTGAGCCTAGCACCAGCAGCACCACCAACAACAACCCCCAGGCTCCAGGCCTGACTCTGGGGCCCCAGCCCACCTACCAGTCCACCAGCCAGGCCTGAGCTGCCCTGGGCCCCCCCTCCCACCATCACCAGCCAGGCCTGAGCTGCCCTGGGGCCCCCCATCCCACCACCACCAGCCAGGCCTGAGCTGCCCTGGGGGCTGGGGCCCCCCATCCCACCAGCCAGGCCTGAGGCCTTCCCACCAGGCCTGAGCTGCCCTGGGGCCCTCCATCCCACCACCACCAGCCAGGCCTGAGCTGTCCTGGGGCCCTCCATCCCACCACCACCAGCCAGGCCTGAGCTGCCCTGGGGCCCTCCATCCCACCACCACCAGCCAGGCCTGAGCTGCCCTGGGGCCCTCCATCCCACCACCACCAGCCAGGCCTGAGCTGCCCTGGGGCCCTCCATCCCACCACCACCAGCCAGGCCTGAGCTGCCCTGGGGCCCTCCATCCCACCACCACCACCAGCCAGGCCTGAGCTGCCCTGGGGCCCTCCATCCCACCACCACCAGCCAGGCCTGAGCTGCCCTGGGGCCCCCCATCCGACCACCACCAGCCAGGCCTGAGCTGCCCTGGGGCCCCCCATCCGACCACCACCAGCCAGGCCTTAGCTGCCCTGGGGCCCCCAGCCCACCACCACGAGCCAGGTCTCAGGCCTCCAGCCCACCACCAGCCAGGCTTGAGGTGCCCTGGGGCCCCCAGCCCACCATCACTAGCCTGACTACATATACTGGGGACAGCTATACGCCTGGCTACATATACTGGGGACACTGGCTGTCTGTCATTATGTGCATTAACTGGTATAGGCTGTCTCTCATTACATGCATTTACTGGGGAAACGCTATCTGTCATTATGTACATTAACTGGCGAAAAGCTGTCTCTTATGTGCATTTACTGCAGAAACGCTGTCTGTCATTACGTGCATTTACTGGTGAAAAGCTGTCTCTTATGTGCATTTGATGGGGAAACGCTGTCTGTTATTACATGCATTTACTGGTGAAAAGCTGTCTGTCATTACGTGCATTTACTGGTGAAAAGCTGTCTGTCATTACGTGCATTTACTGGTGAAAGGCTGTCTGTCATTACATGCGTTAGCTGGTGAAAAGCTGTCTCTTATGTGCATTTACTGGTGAAAATCTGTCTCTTATGGGCATTAACTGGTGAAAGGCTGTCTGTCATTATGTGCATTAGCTGGTGAAAAGCTGTCTCTTATGTGCATTTACTGGGGAAATGCTGTCTGTCATTATGTGCATGAACTGGTGAAAAGTTGTCCCTTATGTGCATTTACTGCGGAAACGCAGTCTGTCATTATGTGCATTAACTGGTGAAAAGCTGTCCCTTATGTGCATTTACTGCGGAAACGCAGTCTATCATTATGTGAATTAACTGGTGAAAAGCTGTCCCTTATGTGCATTTAATGGGGAAACTGTCTGTCATTACATGCATTAACTGGTGAAAAGCAGGCTCTTATGTGCATTTACTGCAGAAACGCACTCTGTCATTATGTGCATTAACTGGTGAAAAGCTGTCTCTTATGTGCATTTAATGGGGAAACGCTGTCTGTCATTACGTGCATTAACTGCTGAAAAGCTGATTCTTATGTGCATTTACTGGTGAAAGGCTACCTGTCATTATGTGCGTTTACTTCATTTTTTTTCCATGTAACTACGTTAGCTGGTACAACTACATTACAGTTAGCCCCGCCCACATGACATCATGACCACGCCCAATTTTTCGCTGCGGCAAATTCCCCCTCCCCCAAGCCCAGTCTGCCAGCCCTCGTGCCCCCTTTGAGCCCCCCCAAAAATCTGAAGCTGGAGCCGCCACTGAGAGGAGGGGAGGACAGATGAGAGGACGGGAGCAGAGGAAATGAGGACGGGTTTTAGAAAATATTTGTCCACAATGACATCACACACATTTCTTCCTGTAGAGCACACTGAATATAACAGTGATAAAGAGTAGGATGAGGAAGACTTTGATTGCAACATATGATATAAGGATTGTAGTTTGGGGAGAGAGCCACATAGATGCATTCTGACCTGTATAAAGCAAAAAGACACATTAGCACACAATAACCCATTTCAAATCTAACAATACGACGCAGCACTACATCATGCTGAATAAATAATGTTAACATTCCTGTTACCATTATCCTGAGACCGTAAACACACATCACTAATTGCTGCAATTGATATGCTGCACATTTTGATCAGGAAAAAACACGTCAGTGTCTGTCTCCTACCACTATACCTAGCTGTCCTTCAGCACCATGGCACTTCTGTCTCGCTCCCCAGGAGATGCACGTGACTCACTGAACATCCGCCGCCATCTTCTGCCTCTTCATCTGGGGTTTCCTTTAACCATTTCAGCCTGTGGTTATTTTTCACCTTATGCCTCAGAGCAATTTTCACCTCCCATTCATTTGCCAATAACTTTATCACTAATTATCACAATGAATTGATCTACACCTTGTTTTTTCCGCCACCAATTAGGCTTTCTTGGGTGGTACATTTTGCTAAGAATTATTCTTTTCTAAATGCATTTTAACAGGACTATAAAAAATGGAAAAAACATACATGCTACTATAATTAAAACCTATGTATTTTATTTGCCCATTTGTCTCAGTTATTACACCATTTAAATTATGTCCCTATCACAATGTATGGCGTCAATATTTTATTTGGAAATAAAGGTGCATTTTTTCAGTTTTGAATCCATCACTATTTACAAGCTTATAATTTAAAAAATGTTCATAATATACCCTCTTCTCATGCATGTTAAAGAATGTCAGACCCTTAGGTAACTATTTATGTTTTCTTTCTTTTTTTAAATTGTAATTTTTTTTTCAATAATCCTTTTATTTGGGTAATTTTTGGTGTGGTAGGTAAACAGTTAATTTTAAATGTAAAAATATGTGTTTATTTCATAAAAAAAAATGTATGAAGATGTAACTTTACTATTTGGCCACAAGATGACCACAGTCAACTTTTTTTTTTAGTCCTGGAAGCGAGCACTCTCGCTTCAAGGATGTATAAGGAGGACGGGAAACTTTTTTTTTTCTCAGAAAGGCTGTGGCTTCTGATAAGAAGCCGTCAGCCTTTCTACCAGGGACTTAGATCAATGAATGGGAACTATGTTTCCATTCATTGATCTCCAGGCTAACAGGGGGCAGCACGGAAGCATGCGGGAGCACGTGCAATCAGCAGCAGCCTTTTGGACGTGACAGTCACATCCGATCGGCTAGAATGGTTAATAAAAGAGACCCCAGAGCTCCCAGTCAGTCCATCCATGCAGCAACAAACTCGCCCACAGCTGGGTTGGGCACCTTTGCAGTTGAGCAACTCACCCCACAGCGCTGCCAAACATCCACCACCCCTCGCCACAATTCCCTTCCCTGTAATAATCTATGAGCCCCGGCAAAGCATCTTTAAAGCTCCCACTGGGGCTCCCCTATGTTTCACTGTCAGGACCAATAAGGATTTTATTACAGGGACAGGAGTTGCGGCAAGGGGGTGGCAGATGTTCTCTGGGGCTGGGGGGTGCATTGCTCAGCTGCGGGTGTGCCTGGCTCAGCTGTGTGTGTGTGTGGGGGGGAGGGGGGGGTGCACAAACCACTGGCGTGGAGCTCTGGGGGGTCTCCTTTATTAAAGTAGTCCCCCAGATAAAGTGGCAAAGATGTGCATTGGTATGCTGCATGCTGCACAATGAAGACCAAGAAAAGCCATGTGCTCTGAAAGAAGTTGTCAACTCTCTGGTCCCTCCAAACTCAGATCCACCAATCCTATCAAGAGTCCAGATAAAGCACACCACAGCCAAGAGCAAAGGGGACTAGGTAGGTAAATGGAGGAATGAAATAAAACAGTCACAAACGGTTACCATATACCAGTCCAGAGAGAATCTAAAATAGCCCCATACCTGGAAAAGCTCCAAAACACTCAAGAGAGGAAAATCCTGAGCATCTTGCATGTAGAATCCGTGATTACGGGCGTGATCACGGATTAGACTTTAACATTAATAGCAAAACCACCATACATGCTACAATCACCACAATTGCATGGATTATAAAGGTGATAAGGGGCTACAACTTAAGAAAAAAAATAAAAAAAGAACTTTTAGTTTTTGATAAAATCGATTTAAAAATTTCAAATGGAAAAATATCTGTGATTAAAAACCCTCCAAAACCCAACGACTTTAGCGGTTAATAGCAAAGCCCCCTTACATGGTAAGAAACACCACATTTGCCAGATATGTTAAAAAGAATAGTGGGAAAAATAATATTTTTCTATTTTTTTAACCACTTCACCACTGAGGGGTTTTACCCCTTGAACACCAGAGCAATTTTCACCTTTCAGCGCTCCGTCCATTCATTCATCTATAACTTTATTATTACTTATCGCAATAAAAATGAACTATATCTTGTTTTTTCCGCCACCAATTAGGCTTTCTTTAGGTGGGACATTATGCCAAGAATTATTTTATTCTAAATGTGTTTTAATGGGGAAAATAGGAAAAAATGTGGGAAAAAATTATTATTTTCAGTTTTCGGCCATTATAGTTTTTAAATAATGCATGCTACTGTAATTAAAAGCCATGAAATTTATTTGCCCATTATTCCCGATTATAAAACCGTTTAAATTATGTCCCTATCACAATGTTTGGCCCCAATATTTTATTTGGAAATAAAGGTGCATTTTTTTCAGTTTTGCGTCCATCCCTAATTACAAGCCTGTAGTTTATAAAGTAACAGTGTTATACCCTCTTGACATAAATATTTAAAAAGTTCAGTCCCTAAGGTAACTATTTATGTTGTTTTTTTTATTGTATATATTTATTTTTTTTAAAAATTACAAAAAAAAAATAATTGGGGAGTGTGGGAGGTAATGAGTTAATTTATTATGTAAAACAATTTATTTGTATGTGTAAAATGCATTAGGGTGTAGTTTACTATTTGGACACAAGTGAGTATGTTTACATGTGACCTGTAAGCGACCGGAAGGACGCTTACAGGAAGCAGTAGGAGGCTGGGAGACTCACAATGATCGCGCTGTTTCTGAAAGAAGCAGCAGATCATTGCGGGAGCTTAGATCAACAAACGGGAATGGATTTTCCCGTTCATTGATCTCCGGGCAAGCGGGCGGCGGCGTGCACGAGCGGCGGGTGCGTGCGCACGAGCGGCGGTAGCGCGGACAGCGGCGGGAGCGCGGAAGGTACGGATTTCTCCGTCCCTGGTTTTTTAGGAGGGAAAAAAGGGATGGAGAAATTCGTACTGCCGGGGGTAAAGTGGTTAAACTTTGTTTTTTTTATGTTTAGAGGGTGGGAAATTTAAGAAGGGGATCCCCAGATGCCCACCCCCCTCCCAGGAGAAATGAGTATAGGGTGGACGCCACATCATTTTTTTTTAATTTCCCACCCTCTGAACATAAAAAAAGAAATAGGAAAATATTATTTCTCCCACTGTTCTTTTTAACATATCCTGCAAATTTGGTGTTTCTACCATGTAAGGGGGCATTGCTATTAACCGCTTAAGTCAGCGGGTTTTGCTTCAGGTTTGGCAGGTTTTTTAATCCCACATACTTTTTCCATTTGAAATTTTTACATCGATTTTCTCAAAAACTAAAAGTTCTTTTTGAATTTTTTTTCTTAAGTTGTAGTTGTAGTTGCGACCAACTTCCTGAAGACCCAGGAACCCAGTTGGAAAGAGATCAAATTACATCACCACTGTTGTTTTCTGAGTTATTCAATAGGGATGAGCTTCTAAATTCAACAAAATTCTGATTTCTCCATTGGAAATCAGCTATCCGTGGTAGAAATCGGTATGCAGAAATTGGATTTTTGTAAAATTACCGAGACTCGGAAGCATTGGACCAATCAGAGAATCAGTGTTGCCACACAAAAATCATATTATATAAATACGATTAGTTAGTTAATTGTAATTGTTAGTTAATTGTAAACATATATTTACAATTAACTAACTTTATTAACAAAAAAAAAAAAATAACAGTCTGCAGAAATAAGTATTTGGACATTGCACTTATTAGAAAGCATAAATCTGTCAGGATTGCAAAGTGACATTTCCAACCACCCCTGCTAATCAATAAGTGTTCTTGTTTCAAAGCTTACTGCTCTTACTTAGGTCACTCAAAAATAATTACTGGTTGAATTGGTGTAGAAACTTGGTTGAAACGTTTGTGGAGACAATTGCAAAACTTTTCAGCAATTGTACAGATCATGTAGGAGACATAACTAGAGATGGCCCAAACTGCTCTGCCAGCGAATAGTTAGCGGCGAACAACGCGCATGTTCACGTCTATTCGCGAACATATGGCATTCGACCCGCCCCCTGTACATTATAATGGAGCCAAACATTTACCCCTCACCCTGCAGCCAATCAGCTATCCCTCCCACCTGGACACCCCCCCCCCCCCACACACACACACACACACCTATCAGAATGCCAGCACAGAGGCTATTGTCGTATTGCTGTTCAGTGTGTCCACACAGTGCACTGCTATTGCAGACAGGTGCAGTCAGTGATTAGTGCTGCAGTAGTTCCTCATTCTAAGGGCTTTTTCTTTTTCTTGCTATTGTTATATTGCAATTCTGTGTGTCCAGTGCACCCATTGGCTGTTGGAGACAGGTCTGCTCGTCCTAGTAGTGCACCAACTTGATAAATCAATTGCCCTTGTAAGGGCAGTTTTTTTTTTTTTTTTTTTTTTGCTATTGTTATATTGCAATTATGTGTGTCCAGTGCACATGCTAGCTGTTGGAGACAGGTCTGCTGGTCCTAGTAGTGCACCAACCATAACCCAATAATCCATCACTACCACTACTGGCATCTAGTATCACTACTGGCCTCAGTGCAGAATTATCATTTTTAGTCACTTAACTGTCATTGAAGTACCTCAGCCCGACCATAGGGGCTGGAAAACCTGCCTGCAGTCCTGCGAATGTGCACACAAGTACGGCTGCCTCTACACACCACTACACAAAGATTGCCACCGAGAGAACTAACATTTGTGTCTCAGAAGTGTCAACTAGCAAAAACAACGATTTGCTCACCTGACGTTATCACAAAAGCTCTTTGTGGTTGTTTGTGGTGCATTAAACGCAGATTTTCATCTGTCAGTGTAAACTGGGCCTAACTTTTACACGACCTTATCGCCCTGTATGCATGCTGGACATTTTAAAGCACTTTGTTCCACAAATTTAGGAATGCAATGTGATTACTGCCCTTTAGAGATTAAAACATGACTGCGTCAACTCCGTAATTCTTGGTGGGACTTTTGCCATGGATCCCCCTTTGGCATGCCACAGTCCAGGTGTTAGGCCACTTGAAACAACTTTTCCATCACTTTTGTGGCCAGAAACAGCCCCTGTAAATTTTAAAATTCACCTGCCCATTGAAGCCTATGGCGGTTAGCCAGGCTCGCCTATTTGCAAACTTTTGAAGAAAATTTGCGTTCGCGAACCGAAAATTTAAAGAGAACCCGAGGTGTGTTTAAAGAATGTTATCTGCATACAGAGGCTGGATCTGCCTATACAGCCCAGCCTCTGTTGCTATCCCAAACCCCCCTAAGGTCCCCCTGCACTCTGCAATCCCTCATAAATCACAGCCGTGCTGTGAGGCTGTGTTTACATCTGTAGTGTCAGTCTCAGCTGCTCCCCCGCCTCCTGCATAGCTCTGGTCCCTGCCCCCGTCCCTTCCCTCCAATCAGCAGGGAGGGAAGGGATGCAGGCGGGGACTGGAGTTCTGCAGGGGTTGGGGAGTGCAGCAGACTGACACTATAGAGATAAACACAGCCAGCTCTGACAAGCTGTTTGTCAGAAGCGTGGCTGTGATTTATGAGAGATTGCAGAGTGCAGGGGGACCTTAGGGGGGTTTGGGATAGCAACAGAGGCTGGGCTGTATAGGCAGATCCAGCCTCTGTATGCAGATAATATTCTTCAAACCAACCTCGGGTTCTCTTTAATGTTCCCTACATCGTTAGGTAGTTGTTTAGGTAGGTGAAAAAAAGTTGTTTAGGTAGGTGATACCTTTAATGACTAACTGTACAAGATATCCTTGCAAGTTTCCAAAATGTTAAGTTTCTTCTACAAGCAGGATAGAGATTTTTATTTATTTATTTTTTTATGTCTTTGGATTCTCTTCATGACTAACACTAGCCCACATACAGTAGGAGTTAAGAAAACGTTGCAGTTTTGGGCATGTATTGTTTCATGAAGTTACCAGGCATGATGAATAGTCAGTCACTTGGGCGTGTAGAGTACAGGTATTAAAAAAAGAAATGTACCTTCAGTTATTCCAAGTATCTTTATCTGAGTCCCTCTTCCATACTGGATCATGGAGGTTGTACTGTGAGGTCCAATGCAGAATTTCAGCATCACAAAGCAGTAATATGTGGCATTATCTACTTCTTGAACCTCCTTTAGATGGAGATTGGCCCGTCCCTTCAGCTCAGTTCTTCCATTGTAACTGGGATGAACCATCAGTTTGGAGGGGTGGTAGGCATAGATTCCACGTGGACTGCCCACTCTCCAGAAAACTACTCCAGTCCACAGAGGGACTTTTCCTGGTGGAACAATGTATGAGCAATTGATAATTACGGCATCTCCTTTATTGACTGATATTTCTCCAGACTGAGTGATTTTGAACTCAGGAATGCTCTCATTGGGGTCTGAAATGGTAACATAAACAAGGTAACAAAAGAAAGAAAAAGAACCATGTTTATAAAGGTGGCAGTCTGCAGATCACCACAGAAAGATTTAGGTTATTGCCACAGGCTTTTTCAGTATATAGAGGATGGGATATGGAGGCTGCAATATTTATTTTTTCCTTTTAAAGTGTACCCGAGGCAGCATTTAATATGATGACATAAACATATGTACAGTGCAAAACTTATTAATAATAACATAACAAGGCAACACAGAATAGAGACACTGAGAGCCCAATATAGTGTAGTATGAACTGGTATGCGGATTTGACAAGTAAGTATCTATTTATACTCACAAACATAAGTTACCGTCCAGGTAACCACTATATCACCAGGTAAGGAGATTAGACCTGTCCCCACTAAGGATTAAGAAGTCGCTCTCTGTAGATAGGAAATACGGGGCAACACCCCTACCTCAAAGGGTGGACTCAGGAACTGTATAAGCAGACAGAGGCGCCAAAAGGATAAAATATTCTAAAACGTTTAAAATGAGAGGAGGCAGAGATGGACTTACCTCTCCCAAGCAGACACATGAGTGTTGTGTATATTCAAAACAACAAAAAATGATTTAAATACTCCAGAAAGTGCAAGTGAAACGCGTTTCGCGGCATCTCCCGCTTCATCAGGCAATATAAACGGAGCATAAAACTCAAATAGGTCTGGTGCAAAGCTCAGCACCCCTGGGACTACTCAAAGAGGCACTGAGCTTTGCACCAGACTTATTTGAGTTTTATGCTCCGTTTCTATTGCCTGATGCAGCAGGAGATGCCCACGAAACGTGTTGCTTTTGCACTTTCTGGAGTATCTAAATTATTTTTTGTTGTTTTGAATATACACCACACTCGTGTGTCTGCTTGGAGGAGGTAAGTCCACCTCTGCCTCCTCTCATTTTAAATGTTTTAGAATATTTTATCCTTTTGGCACCTCTGTCTGCTTATACAACATAACAAGGCAGTTCTTCTTATCTTGTTTTGTTGCCTGAGTACTTTTTTAGGCATGGAAGTGAAAGCTTCTGTCTTGTCGGTAAATACAGCCATAAAAGTTTTCAGGACAGAACACAACTTCTGAGAGCAGAGGAAGCTAGAAAAAGGTCAATAGTTCATGTATTTTCATTTAGGGACACTTAATAGGCTGCCAGTGCAACTGAGCAACGACAACAAAACATTTGTTCTACTTTGTAAATGTTTAAATATAAAATAATACCATTTGTAGAGTAGGAGGATAAATACAATTGTTTATCTTATCAGTTTATTTTCACCTCAGGTTCACTTTAAACTTGCCTCTCGCTTCAGGTGTACATTAAAGGGAGATTTCCATTTCTTTATAAAACTGTTAAAAAACATTTTTTTTCTTTTCAATGTGCATTTAACTAACACCTGGTACACATGTCTCACTTGAGAATCTAAAATAAGTGATAAACAAGTACATTGTTCTTTAATGTACCCCGCCCAACCAAAACCTGTTGATCATGCACCGCACTATGGTCCCTTCTTTTTCAAATAAACAGTACACACTACTCGGCTATGGCTAAGCGCGCGTGTGTGTGTGGGGTGTGTGTGTGGTGTGTGTGGGGTGTGTGTGGGGTGTGTGTGGGGTGTGTGTGTGGTGTGTGTGGGGTGTGTGTGGGGTGTGTGTGGGGTGTGTGTGGGGTGTGTGTGGGGTGTGTGTGGGGTGTGGGGTGTGGGGTGTGTGTGTGTGTGTGTGTGTGTGTGTGTGTGTGTGTGTGGTGTGGGGTGTGTGTGTGGTGAGTGTGGTGTGGGGTGAGTGTGGTGTGGGGTGTGTGTGTGTGTGTGTGTGTGTGTGTGTGTGTGTGTGTGTGTGTGTGGTGTGGGGTTTGTGTGTGGTGAGTGTGGTGTGGGGTGTGTGTGTGGTGAGTGTGGTGTGGGGTGTGTGTGGGGTGTGTGTGTGTGTGTGTGTGTGTGTGTGTGTGTGGTGTGGGGTGTGTGTGTGGTGAGTGTGGTGTGGGGTGAGTGTGGTGTGGGGTGTGTGTGTGTGTGTGTGTGTGTGTGTGTGTGTGTGTGGTGTGGGGTTTGTGTGTGGTGAGTGTGGTGTGGGGTGTGTGTGTGGTGAGTGTGGTGTGGGGTGAGTGTGGTGTGGGGTGTGTGTGGTGTGGGGTGTGTGTGTGTGTGTGTGTGTGTGCGTGCGTGCGTGCGTGCGTGCGTGCGTGTGTGTGTGTGTGTGTGTGTGTGTGTGTGTGGTGTGGGGTTTGTGTGTGGTGAGTGTGGTGTGGGGTGTGTGTGTGGTGAGTGTGGTGTGGGGTGTGTGTGTGTGTGTGTGTGTGTGTGTGTGTGTGTATACACCTTAAAGAGACTCCGTAACAAAAATTGCATCCTGTTTTTTATCATCCTACAAGTTCCAAAAGCTATTCTAATGTGTTCTGGCTTACTGCAGGACTTTGTACTATCACAGTCTCTGTAATAAATAAACTTATCTCTCTCTTGTCAGACTTGTCAGCCTGTGTCTGGAAGGCTGCCAAGTTCTTCAGTGTTGTGGTTCTGCTATGAACTCCCCCTTCCAGGCCCCTCTATGCACACTGCCTGTGTGTCATTTAGATTAGAGCAGCTTCTCTCTTCTCTCTTATCTTTTACAAGCTGGATAAATCGTCCTCTGAGCTGGCTGGACTTTCACATAGTGAGGAATTACAGACAAGGGCAAAGCTGTTTGCAGGAAGAAACAAGCAGCCTGAAACTTCAGTGCATGAGAGATACAGGGGGAAAGAAACACACAAATGATCTCTTGAGATTCAAAAGGAAGGCTGTATACAGCCTGCTTGTGTATGGATGTATTTTCTATGTGTGGACATACTGTACATCAACCTACTTCCTGTTTTGGTGGCCATTTTGTTTGTTTATAAACAAACTTTTTAAAACTGGTTTTAACCACTTTTAATGCGGCGGGGAGCGGCGAAATTGTGACAGAGGGTAATAGGAGATGTCCCCTAACGCACTGGTATGTTTACTTTTGTGTGATTTTAACAATACAGATTCTCTTTAAGACATTTCACACTTGACTGTAAGTTGAATCTGAGCATCTCTGCAACCTTCACAAAATTTGTGTGAACTCTATTTGGGGTTCTGCTGCCATAAGTGTGTCCAAAAGCTCCCACCTTTTTGCATGAGCAATTGCCTGCATGGTGTAGGAAACTTCACTAATTACTCTTTACCCTAGCAGAAAATGTGTGACTCCTGTCTCCACATTTCTGGTAAAAAACACTGTTTTGTATGCACATAAGGACAGCGAAATTGAGTAGAAACAAGGTTTGCCATTATTCATTTATCCCCATATACATTCCTAATGGTTTTGGGTCACCCCGAGCTGCTTGGTTACTCTGTTGTACTGGTCCAAGCCCTCTCCCATACAGCCATATCAATCCCTGCCCATGCACTGATGATGACCAAAAGTCTGAAACAGGCTGTCTACATGTGGGGTTGATGTAGCTGTGTAATATTTAAAGCTATAGGCTTGCTATACACCAACGATTCTGGATGCTACTCTGGCTTACATGGGAGAAAAGAGATAATTTGCATATTCAGTAGTGGTGCATTGTGGGTAACCACATATGGTTACTTCTAGCTGAAATATTGCAAGTTTCCTTCCATTATTCCTTGAAACTTAAAGTAAAAAAAAAGTAGAATTTCCTTTTAAAAGCTGAAATCAGTGTACCTGCTATCACTAGTTGGGTGCCATGTACAGCCTGATGTTCTGGTGGTATCTTCACCCTTGTCTTCAATTCACAGCAGTAGTGGCCGCTGAAATGAGACTGGACATTCCGTATGATGAGTGATAGCTGCCCAATCGTCAACATTGTCCTGTTCACTTTTACATTTACAAAGATGCCATTTTCCCAGCACAAATCACTGTACCCTATCCTCCAAATCCCCTCATAGATAGAATCAGGAGGCATGTTATGGACAATGCATGGTATGGTGATATCTTCTCCTAAGACAGCAAGGACCACATGTGGCTGTTCTACAGTGACTTCGTCTGCAGAATAGAACAATACAGAGGTTGAACTTTATGGATGCATATTTTTTTTAAATCTAAGGAACTACAGTATGTAATGTGTAAGAAGAACTGTAAAGCATATAGATGTAAAGCAGGGGTCTCAAACTCACGGCCCGCGGGCCATTTTGCGGCCCTCGGTACAATATTTTGTGGCCCGCGCCGGCAAAAGCAAAAGAGACATGGAAGCGAACTATTTTACCTTATAGTTCGCTTCAGTGCTCCCAAGTAATCCGCCGCATCCCCGCCGCTAAACGAGGGCTGCAGAGCCCCCAAATCCCCCGCTCAAACATCCACGACTGCGCTGAGGGGCAGAGCTTTCAGCTGTAGCTCTGCCCCTCCTGACGTCAATCGCCGCACGGATCGCCGCCTCTCCCCGCCACTCTCTGTGAAGGACGAGTGAGAGGGGCGGGCAGAGGCGCGATCCGCCGCGATTGACGTCAGGAGGGGCAGAGCTGAAGCTGAAAGCTCTGCCCCTTCCAGGAAATGCCGGCGGATTGCCCCCCGGGCGATTTGGGGGCCCTCGTTTTGCAGCGGGGAGAAGGCGGATTACTTGTAATGGGAGCACTGAAGCAAACTATAAGGTAGGACACTTCATGTTCAGAAGAAATAATTAAAACTGTTAATAATGACATTTAAGGACTTTTTTAGTTAAATCCCTTATGCTGCCCAGCCTCATCCTGACTTTGCCTCCTGTGGCCCCCAGGTAAATTGAGTTTGAGACCCCTGAGATACCCAGGAGAACAGGTTTGATTAAATGGAGGGTATAGAGATGTGTGTGGATCAGTGCAGAGACTTCCCACTTCTTCGAATTACTCGTGTCCTGCTCCAATCCTATGTAAAGGCCCCATTAGCATTGCAGACCTTTAACTTGGAAGTACTCCGATGTGCATGCGCAGTATGTCCAATTGAACCTCCTTGTCACCGCACTCCCTGAGCTCTGCCTTCCTGTCCAGACCACAGCATAAGGGGTGGATCAGACATACTGGGCATGCGCAGCCAGGTACCTTCAGGTTAAAGGTCGGTGACTCGGCCAAGTTGCCACTACTAGCAGAGCATTTTATATGCAGGATTGGAGCAGCATGGGAGTGGTAAGCCTCGCCCTTTTACACATCTCTATAGCCTCCATTTAATCATACATGTTCAGCTAAGGTACCCTTTTAATATAAACTAATTAAAACATAAACTGAGCTCCCTACTGTTACTGGAGAGATTGTACTAATTGGAAAAAAAAAGTTGAATATTTTCGTTGTGCAATGGCAAGTGGCAACAGTACTTTGCGTGTAAGACACTCAGCAAATCTCAGACATAATCCACTCCTTTCTTATATAACGCATAGTACAGTGACAAAAAAAATATACCCATATTAACTGGAGTGAACTGAGGTTAATTTGTTTGTTATTTATTTATTGTTATTTTATTTTAATAGTAAAGATGTGCTACAAAATGTTGTGCGAACAAGTAATGCTGTTGGCTCGATAATAGTAGTTAGGGCCATAGTGTGTAGAATAGTCACAGTGCCAATTAATGCCTAGATAAATATGCAGCACTTGCAAATCTTCTGCAGCAATGAGCCCCACTGATAGCAGAAAGCCAGAAAGCAGTGCTGATGCAGCCCTTTACTGCTGGTCGAGCCTGGAATAGACCTTGCCAAATCAGCCGTCAGGATCCGCACCATCTAAAATAGTAATTTATTTATAGCTCAATTAAAATCCAAGGCAGGCATGAAAAGTTTGTGCCGGGTCACCATGACCCGGCACACACTTTTCATGCCTGCCTTGGATTTTAATTGAGCTATAAATAAATTACTATGTTAGACGGTGCGGATCCTGACAACCGATTTGATACTGATCCTTGTGCACTCCAGGGGTGATCACTGCTCGTCTTGACCCATTGGCGCGGTCACAATTGAAAATTGGCATAGACCTTGCCTGCAGTAAGAGTGAAATATCCTGCAAATATACATACGGTAGTTTCCCATGGCCCACATGAGTAGAATCATGTTTCCTTCCCCTTTTTAAAAATAAGGTCCTTGTTAGCTAACTTTGCCTTCAGAAGCAACACTATTTGACACGCAATCTCAAGTTCGAATGTACAATGGATGCTAGGAAGCCACATGTCTTCTCTTCCATACCCTGGCTGCAGTCAAATACTAGTTGATCAAGGCATCCAATACAGCAGCTGCCACCAAGGCTGGACACTGGAATTACCATAAGGCACTGTAGACACTTGCCTATAGGCCCCGTATGATGGAAAGGTTCTTCACTCTTCTCCCAGAGTGCCTCCCTCCCTCCTTCCTATCCTAATGTGTGTAAATGAGAGGTTACTCACCCAGCTCTCTGCATTCCCCTGGTGAGAGTTCCCCTCAGTCAGGGGCACCAGCACCACTAGCTACTTAAAGCGGAATACCTGCATTTCAACTTTGCTCTAAAACATTATTTACAGCATATTATATGCAACCAGCATTTTTTTTTACTAGACCAGCATTGGAAGGGTTACACACAGAGCTTTAAAGTTCCATGGAGAGAACTGCTCCCCGCAACCGAAGTTTAGATAGATACATTCTGTTTACTTAAATGTAACAATTGTGGAATGTGACTCACTCTCTCTGACTGTGCAGGAGTTGGAGGACAGCCAAAAAGTGTGTAACATTCCTCACTTGTTACATTCTGTTGACTTAAATGTATCTATCTAAACTTCGGATGCGTCTGCATTTCTATCCATGGAACTTTAAAGCTCTGTGTGTAACCCTTCCAATGCTGGTCTAGTAAAAAAAAATGCTGGTTGCATATAATATGCTGTAAATAATGTTTTAGAGCAAAGTTGAAATGCAGGGTTATATTCCGCTTTAATACTGAGGGTACTTCTGGCTACCTAATACTAAGGGGCACCTGTAGCTACCTATGATGGGCAAGGGAAGTAAGGGAGAAGTGCGAGCCAGCACACTTGCGGTGGAGTTTAGTGGGGGTTTGTGGGATTATGGAGGGCAAAGGCTGAGGTGCCAGGGCATCTGTGCCTATAGGCTCCTGTGAGGTGAATCCGGGCCAGTCTACCACTGCTAAAATAGTTGTCAAATTTCCCTTACTTGTCGTCTTTGCTGATTGGTGTAACAGGGCATTATGGGGGAACTTGCTAATTATTTTTTTCTCATAAAGTAATTGTTCTGATTGAGCTGAATGACTGATGTTTAGAATGAATTTAAATTAAAACTGAATCTGAACAGCAACACTGTTGCTTTGGGTGTCAGCTTTTCTCCTGTGTTCTCCAACCTTAAAAAACCTTAGCCAATGAAAGTGTGACTTTTTACATATTTACTTAAAGTGAACCTCCAGACTAAAAATCTACTTAGCAGCACTGAAAAGGCTTGGTGTTTCTTTAACAGTTTCACAGCATCAGAACTTTGTTTTTCTTACACTAGCTTAATTTTTAGCTGCACAGAAGCTAAGCTCCGCCCCATCAAAGAAAACTGCCTGGTCATTTTTCCCTGATGCTGTGCAAAGCATGATGGGATTTCCTATGTTGTTATTCATGTTGCCTAGCGACTGGGAGGGGTGATCAGCACACAGGACAGTTGGAACTGTGTCTCATGCTCCCTGTCACCTCCTTTCAACCAAAAAGATGGCTGCCCTCATGAAATCACAAACATTTGCCTGTTCTTTTAAAACAGAGTGGGTAAGAGATTATATTACTATCTATTTTAATTAACATAAATAATATAACTTAATGACAGTATGTTTGTTTAGGCTTAGGTCTCTCTTTAAAGTGAACCTGAGGTGAAAATAAACTGATGAGATACGCAATTGTGTTTATCCTCCTACTCCTAACTCCTAAAAATGACTTTTTTTTAGATATCCCATAGTTTTATTTTATATTTAAACATTTATAAAGTAGATTGAATGTTTTATTGTCTTTGCTCAATAATAGCACTTTGTTGTGTCCCAGAGTTAATACACATGAACTACTAGCCTTTTTCTATCTCACCACTGTCTTCAGAAGTTGTATTCTGCCAGGAAAACTTTTATGTCTGTAATCTGCTTATCAGTGATGTTTACTATATTCCCAACAAGTTACCAGCAAGACAAAAGCTGTCACTTGCATGCCTGAAAATTAACTATTACAGACAGCCTGGTTATTAGGAATTGCCGGAAATGCCCATTTACGATTCTGCTGAAATTCTGATTTCTGCCATTGCCCATTTCCATTTTTCCAATTTTCTGTTTTTACGATTTCTGATTTTTGAGTATTTCATTAGTCATTTTTTTTTTTGCATGAGAGAATGAAAAAAATAAAAATAAAAAAATGGAGAAACGGAAATCGGAAAACTGTAAATCAGAAAACGGAAATTGGGAAAACAAAAAACATTGTAATTGGTCTAAAATTACCATGATGATCTGATTTTTGCAAATTCTGCTTTCTCTGATTGGTTCCAATGCTTCCAAATTCTGTGAATGAGCTAAAGTAACCGAGCTGCGGTAAGTTGGATTTCCACGGAATACCACTTTCCGACTTCCTATCTGAAATGTTGATTTCCTGTCAGAAATGCGGAAATTTCAATTTTGCAGAATCTGAATGAGCATAACTACAGTACTGGTTATTAATATATTTGGCACTTGACAAACACATGTTTATCTCATTATGTCAAATGTTGCCTCGGGTACACTTAAAAGTGGATCTGAGCTCAGAACTTCCTCTCTGCTCTAAAAGATTAGGGACGTATAAAAATAATCAGAGGAAAAAAAACCTTTTTACAATGCACAGGAATCCAAAAAAAAGCCCTGAAAATGTACTGGAAGAACTCTCAGGGAGCAAAGGAAGGGTTAAAGCATCTGTCTTTCCTGTACAGCTAATGCTGAGACGCTGTGAGTCATGCCTACTGATTATACACTTGTTACATTCAACTGTAACTAAATAAACAAACACAGCTGTGTGCAGCTGATTTCTACAGCATTTCTATGTGGAATGAACACTTTTCAGTCTGTTCTTTGTAAGAACTCAGGTCTACTTTTAGGTTACTGAAGTGCACACAATCATCTCTATGGCTGAAACAGGGTGTGTTAAAATGCTTTGGTAAACAAAAATTTGCTTATTTTTACCTTTAAAAAGAATATAAGTCCCTTGTCGAGTTTGCCATTGTACTTTGAATTTTCCATCAAGGTAGATTTCAGTTCTACAGCAGAACACAGGCCCATCTGATTTCCGTATGCCCTGAATGACGATTTGCTGTTTTCTCTCTTCCTTAGGGATACCCACCCCTCTGATTCGTCCTTCATAGTCTTTATGAGTCCATGATGTCCCTGTGTCAGTATAATTGTAAATGAACCCATGGTCACATTGGCTATTTCTGCCTTGTTTCCATGTCATTTTCACCACTGCAGGGTTTTTATTCTCGGGATAAGAGAAATGACACGGGATATTCACTGATGTTCCTTCTTCTACCATAATGGACCCACCTTGCTCTGTACAGTAGGCCGAGTGCTCATCAGAGGATATACTGCCTAATAAAAGAGATATTTATACTTTTTTTAGGTTGAACATTTCTATACAAACAACTATTCAGCCTAAATCCAGGTAAATGTTAACTTATTTCAGATTAAAAAATTAAAAATGGGATAGAACCTTTCTGGACTCACCATGTCTACACCTGGAAGAATTTGCTTCACTTTCTGCGGTGGCAGAAAGTGGGTGAATCCTCCAATAAGGAGAGAGACATAAGCAAATAAATAGAGATGTCGCGAACATAGAATTCTCTGTTCGCGAACCGTGAACACGAACTTCTGCAAAATGTTCCCGAACAGGCGAAGACAGTTTCTGGCCACAAAAGTAATGAAAAAGTTGTTTCCAGGGATCTAACACCTGGACAGGGGCACATCAGATGGGGATCCAAGCCAAAAATTATGGAGTTGACGCAAAGTCGGGTTTTAAACCCTAATGGGCAGAAATCCCATTATGCACAGCTCTGGGTGTCAGTGGGCTGTGGAGTGTCTCACACAGAGAGATACAATAGTACTATCAGAATACAGTGAAATAATAATGCATTGGAGTGGTTCTGTGCCTGAAACTTAATTAAGCAACAGCAGTAGTGTGCACACAGCTTTGGGTGTCAGTGGGCCATGGAGTGTTACATAAGAAAACACAGGAGACCGATGTGTTAGCCCTCAAAAGGGCTGTTTGGGATGTTTTCACAGCAAGTAAGGAACAAGAACACAGGCATAGCTAATACTTTCCCTACCTATCTGCTGCAAGTCTGACCCTGCTCTCACCAACAATCAGCAGCCAGCAGAGAATTAATCCAATATGGCCACCGCAACTGTTTTTCGATAGGCGGTGGGAGGTCCAGGAAGGGGTGCTAGCTGATTGGGCGCCATGTGTCTGCTGACTGTGATGTAAGGGGTCAACGTTTAGCTTAATGATGATGTATACGGGGGGGGCAAATCAAACACGCCAAATGTTCGCTGTTCACTGCGAATGCGAACAGCCGATGTTCGCAGAATACTGCTCGCACTGTTCGAGCCATCTCTACAAATAAACCCTTTTTTCTTGTAAGCTAGGAAAAAGTAAGAACCCCCATCAAATTCTAACATTTTTCTACTCGTCCTCATTTTTTTTCCCGAGCAATATACCCTCATGACACACATATTAAAAAAGAGTCTCTAAAGCAACTGTTTATGTGGTTTTTTTTTTTTTTTGCTGTTATTTTTTTTACAAGTGCAAGTTTGTTAATGGGGGAGGGGGGCTTTGGTAGGGATTCATTTTAATAAGTGTTAGTAAAAAAAAATACCTCACTGTGATTTTACTTTTTCACCACTAGATGGTGCTGTTAATGATATCCTGGGTTACCAAGATGGGTTCCCCCTGAAATCAGGGTAATTCAGGGTAAGTCCATTCATTCCAGGCACTGCGATTGGCTTGGGGAACACTTGTCCCCCTTACCAATTGTTGCCACATACATATTTGCCGCTGGGAACGAGACGTAAGCCCCATACACACATTCAACAGCGGTCTTTTATGCTTACACAACTTTTGTTGTGAAAGAAATTAAAACACCTAAAAAAATCTTTTTCTATAGTTCAAAGAGCTGATAAAGGGGCCCATACACTTAATGATTTTCCCACCGATACACAGCAGATTTGATCACTGTGATCAAATCTGCTGTGAAATCATTGCGCAAACGCTAACCGAATGATTGATTTCCATCTGGAATCAATTGTTCCCGTCAATCCGTCCGTGCGGAAGATTTCGCTCAATCGCCGGTGGTTCGGGAGTGCGTCGATAGCGGCGTTCAAATGTCTGATGACCGACGCTAGCGGCAATACATTACCTGTTCTGCCGGCGCGAGTCCCCTGGTCTCCGCTGTCCCTTCTCCGCGCTGGGCTCCGGCAGGCTTCACTTCTTCCTGTTCCGGCAGGAAGTTTAAACAGTTGAGCACCCTCTACTGTTTAAACTTCCCCCGGCAGGAATTAAAGTGAAACTGTAGCCCTGAAGCCCAGAGCGGAGAAGAGACAGCGGAGACCAGGAGACTCGCGCCGGTGGATCAGGTAATGTATAGCTGGCAGGGGGCGGCGGCAGCTCCACAGATGGTGAATCGATTTCATGCTGAAATCGATTCACAATCTATTTGCAGTAAAGCAGCCATACGATCCCTCTCTGATCAGATTTGATCAGAGAGGGATCTATCTGTTGGTCGATCTGATGGCAAATCGACCAGTGTATGGCTACCTTAAGACTGATAAGAAGTATTCTTATCAGTCTTATCAGCTCTTTGAACAATAGCAAAATATCTTTTTTAGGTGTTACAACTTGTTTCACAACAAAAGTTGTGAAAGCATAAAAGACCGCCTTTGAGTGTGTGTATGGGTCTTTAGACTTAAGGTGCATACACACATCAGACTATAGTCTTTGGAAAATGAAAGATCACAGACCAACCTTACCACCCTTCACTCTCTCTCTCTCTCTCTCTCTCTCTCTCTCTCTCTCTCTCTCTCTCTCTCTCTCTCTCTCCCTCTCCCTCTCTTTCTCCCTCTCCCTCTCCCCCTCTCTCTCTCTCTCTCTCTTTCTCTCTCTCTCTCTCTCTCTCTTCAAATGGTCAAAATCCCTTTCAGAGGTCTCTCTCTCTCTCTCTCTCTATCCCTCTTCCTCTCCCTCTCCCTCTCCCTCTCTCTCTCTCTCTCTCTTCAAATGGTCAAAATCCCTTTCAGAGGTCTCTCTCTCTCTCTCTCTCTCCTTCTCCCTCTCCCCCTCTCTCCCCCCCCCCCCCCTCTCTCTCTCTCCCTTCAAATGGGATTTTTGCCATTGAAGGTGATTTTAGCTTCTGCTCGGATATCTGAACTAACTATCCGCCCGGATTTCGGATTTCAGATGGGATAGTGCTATTCAGATTTTAAAAAATATCCAAATTGCTATTCAAAGTGGAAAAAGTTCAGATTATCTGGGTAGTTCGGATATCCGGAATCCAGATGAGCTCCACTGATTAACAGTAAAGAATGGCTGCAGTTAATGTGTGAATGGAAGCAGTTTATCCACCAAGAAAAATCTGATTGGCTGTTTGTGGCTTGGTTGTTTGTGGCTCCGCCCTTTAGTGAATTTGAGCAGTGTAAGAATTGGAGCAGTTTAAATATTCCCCTTGAAAATCAATAAGTGAATTTTGATTGACTGTTGTAGGCTCCATCTTCTTTCCTGAATATTAATCCCATTCGCCCAGTGACCAAGTGTGCCAAGTTTGAAAAAAAAATAAAAGTCTAAGAATTGCTGCAGTTTACATTTTCCCATTTAAAATGAATGGCTGAAATTTGATTGGCTGTTTAATCCTCTGTAAACTTTCCCTGAATTTGTAACCTCAGTCACCAAGTGACCAACTGTGCCAAGTTTAGGGACTCTGGCTTGATTACTGTGAAAATGGCAGCCTTTTACATTTTTTCCACTGACATTAATGGATGAAATATGATTGACTGTGTATAGTTCAATAGAACATATCATCCCAGGTAGTAAGGGATCTGTATACCAATTTTCATTGAAATCGATTAAGGCGTTTTCAAGTTATAGCGGCACATACATACATACATACTTACACACACATACATCCGGTTGTATGTAGATTTATAGAGCACTGACATTTTCTTCAGCACTTTACAGAGTACATAGTCATGTCACTGACTATCCTCAGAGGAGCTCACAATCTAATCCTACCATAGTCTTGCCCAGTGGCTTAACATATTATTATTAGTATGTGTTTATATGGCACTGACCTCTTCTGCAGCACTTTACAGAGTACATAGTCATGCACTGACTTTCCACAGAGGCGCTCACAATATAATCCTACCATTGTCTATTATGCGACCATACTATTATGTATTTATATAGCACTGACATCTTCTGCAGCGCTTTACAGAATAGCTATGTCACTAGCTTTCCTCAGAGGAGCTCACAATCTAATCATACCACAGTCACAGTCTATTATCCTACCATATTATTATTATGTATCTGTAAAATGCTGCAGAAGATATTAGTGCTATATAGAGTGCATAGTCAATGTCACTGACTGTCCTTAGAGGAGCTAACAATCGAATCCCTACCATAGTCATAGTCTAATGCCCTACCATATTATTATTATGTATTTATATGGCACTGGCATCTTCTGCAGCATTTTACAGAGTACATAGTCATAGCTACATGTATGCATCCAGCTGAAAGCACCCTGTACATAAAGAGGAGCATCTGACAAGCAGTTACGTTTTCTGCTGTCAGCCTTTCGTTCGAAGAAGCCTTATGCAGGGATGAGCAGAAACTACGCCAGTGCGAATTTACGCATCGTAGTTCGCATCTACGCATCGTAATTCATAGGCGAAGTTTTAAACCTACGCTTATGAATTTACGTGTAGCGAAGTACCGCTACACCTATGCATACAAATTTACGCATTGGAAAGGGGAATGTACGCATAGAAGGGTTCCCAGTATATACATTTCTAAAGAAATTAATGCATACAATTTTCTGCAAACGGGCATAAGTATCTGCATACACTACGCTTCGCACTACGTGTAATTGCGTATTTTAACGCGTATTCTACGAAATGCATACGAAGCGAATATTTGTTTTCGAAGCCGTAGTTTGGCGAAGCGTAATTGTGTAAAACTACGCGTATTTCCAGCGTAGCGAAGTTGGCTGACTACGACCATCCCTAGCCTTATGCAGTTCTTTGGCAATTCAACACAACAGATTACTAACAAATTAATGACAAATGAGTACATTTTCTTTTTTACAGAACTGCCCCAAATTACTTTACTCACTTTTTAGCTACCCATGGTCCCTTTTCTCCTTTACATAGAACAGTACATGCTGCCAGTAGGAGAGGAATGGGCAATGCACAGAGGTATGTGGATTCAGCATAAAGATACCTCTTTGCGTTTATGGTCCTCGATATTGGAAAATGTGTGTGCAGCTGTGAGAGGTGTGACAGGCAGACCAGGAGCCAGGAGTGGTGTGACACTGCCCCCTTCAGAAATTAAAGCAAACTACTGAAACAGATTTTGGGACACAGAGGATAGGTCGAGTCCTGCCACTAAAAAAAAAAAAAAAAAAAAAAGATAATTTGAGAGAAAAAAAAAAGATAGTTGTATTAAAGTGGTATAAAATCCTGACATAATATTCAATAAAAACATGTTTTCCTACTTTTTATATGCCATACAGTTATCAAATTTTCATGTGTGCTTAACTATCATTGTTCATTTAGAAATGACAAATTCCCAAAAGTTCAGTTTTTTTGCTTTGTGAGCTGCCTTTGCATTTTATTCATAACTGGTTTTATTCATGATGTATTGAAGGCAGAAATGCTTTCAGTGTCTGTGTCCAGGAGCTTCTGCACAGTCAGAGAATGTGTCACATTCCGCACTTGATACAATTGAGTAAACACAAGATAACATTATCTCCACTTTTGGATGCCGCCAGATCTCTCTTCACTGAACTTTAAAGTACTGTGTGTAACCCTTTTAATTCTGTTCTAGTGAAAAAAAATGCTGGTTGTATATAATATGCTGTAAATAATTTTTTAGAGCAAAGACAAAATGCTGGGTTTCATTCCGCTTTAAGAAAAAAGGTAATTTTGAAAGATATAAAATCAGTAAGCCAGTATTAACTGGTTCAAATAATTATTATGAAATTTGCACTGCATGCATGGCTTTGGTAATAACAATTAAATAATGCAGACAATTTGGCATGAACAGAAATGGTTAAAGAGTACCTAAAGCCAAATTGACAGAGCCTGTAATGTCTGAATGATTGAGGATTGGAGGGGTTGTGGGGTTAAATACTCACCTGTCCTGACATTTTACCTTCAGGCAGGTGAGTGCTCCATCTCCCTCTCGGAATAGGCCCTGGCAAATTTTTTAAAAAAAATCGTTGCTGAGGCTGCCACGCCCACCCGCGTAGCTGTGGGCCGCTTTCCTCAAGCAGCCTGATTGGTGGCTGCCATGCAGGCAGAGGTTTTGAAAGACCGTCTGCAGTCTTCCTGTTAGGACTGATAGCAAACCTGTTGACCTTCCCACTGGGGTGAGGGTCCTCCAAGAGCATATAGTCTAAGTGCCCACGGGTGTTCACCAGAGCGCCCAGCAAGGGACAATGGACTTTCAGTGGTCTATTTATTGTTTACCAGTAGTGTTGGGCGAACAGTGTTCGCCACTGTTCGGGTTCGCCCGGATTTTGGGCTGTTCGAGTTCGGTTCGGGCTCCGCCGGACACCTCGTGGTGTTCGACCATGCGTTCGGCCATGTGGTCGAACGTATGGTTGGCCTGACAGCGCATGGCCGAACGTTCCCCGAAAGTTCGGCTCGCACTGTGATTGGCCGAGCGGGTCACGTGGTTCGGGCTCGAACACGCGGCTCGCACTGCGATTGGCCGAGCGGGTCACGTGGTTCGGGTAAATAAATACCCGAACCGCGTCATTTCTCTGCCACTTGAAGTTGGGTTTAGCTTTTGGGTAGGCAGGCAGGTTAGACTCTCTCACCAGCTAGGCTAGCCAGGGCCCCCCCAGCCTCCTAGTCATACTAATGTAGTGCCAGTCAGCGTGCTTGTACTGCTGGGATCAGTAGTACTTCCGCCACCAGTATATAGCATTGTCTATTTGCCACTGTACTGCCAGTCAGCGTGTACTTCTGGGATCAGTAGTACTTCCGCCACCAGTATATAGCATTGTCTATTGCCACTGTACTGCCAGTCAGCGTGTACTGCTGGGATCAGTAGTACTTCCGTCCGTCACCAGTGTATAGCATACTATATAGCATTGTCTTATTGCCACTGTACTGCCACAGTCAGCGTGTACTGCTGGGATCAGTAGTACTTCCGTCCGTCACCATTATATAGCATACTATATAGCATTGTCTTATTGCCACTGTATTGCCACAGTCAGCGTGAAAATAATACAAGATTGTTGTTACCTGTGCAAAAAAAACTGTCATTTTCCGTATTTAAAAGACAATTTCCCTTTCAAACTTAAAAATCGTTTTTCTCAAAAACTATAAGGTCCTTTCGGAAAAAAATAGTTTCCTCTTATACCCACCCCCCCTGTCCACATACCCTGAAAATTTGGTCTATGTTACATGTAAGGAGGCTTTGCAAAGCAGGAAAGTTTGGGTCCCCATTGACTACCATTATGTTCGGTGTTCGGAACGAACGTACCGAACATCGGGACACCGTTCGGCCGAACGTTCTCGAACCCGAACATCTGGATGTTCGCCCAACACTATTTACTAGGTTACGCTCAAGGGGAGACCCTAACAGTGAGTCAGAGAACAGGAGATGCTGCAGTGTGGAGTAGTCCAGTAGATAAGCCAAGGTTCAGGGCAGACAGCAGACAGTGGAGGTTGAGGTCACAAGCCAGAGCTCAGGGCAGGCAGAGATCAATCAGTGGTCGGGATCCCAAGCCGGAGGTCGAGCAGACAGAGATCAATCAGTGGTCATGGTCACAAGCCGGAGGTAGAGGAAGGCAGAGATCAACGTAGGTCGGGGTGACAACTGGAATTAATCAGACAAGGTATAAGGGTTCATCAACAGCGGTTAGTAGTGTTGCTCGGATACCTCATTATCCTATTCAAGTTTGCTCGAATTCGGATAGTAAACTATCCGAATTCACTCGAAGTTCAATATCCGATGTAATCGAATATCCGATTCGACCTCAGATATCCGACGTCACTATCCGAGTCTGTATTCGAGTAAAATATTCGAGCTGGCCTTAAATAGCTTGTAAAACTTGTATTGGAGGTCAAAGATGCATGAAACCACCTTTTTTATGTCTCAAAAAAGTAAATTAACTTCATGAAAAGTGTTTGCATGAGAAGGTGTGTCCAAAATGGGTGTTGGAAATCTTCATTTACGTCGTCTTCATCTTCTTCTTCTATATCTTCTTCTTCTTCTTCTATATCTTCTATATCGTCTTCTTTTTCTTCTTCTTCTATATCTTCTTCTTCTATATCTTCTTCTTCTTCTTCTTCTATATCTTCTTCTTCTTCTTCTATATCTTCTTCTTCTTCTTCTATATCTTCTTCTTCTTCTTCTTCTTCTATATCTTCTTCTATATCTTCTTCTTCTTCTATATCTTCTTCTTCTTCTTCTTCTTCTTCTTCTTCTTCTTCTTCTTCTTCTTCTTCTTCTTCTTCTTCTTCTTCTTCTTCTTCTTCTTCTTCTTCTTCTTCTTCTTCTTCTTCTTCTTCTTCTTCTATATCTTCTTCTTCTTCTTCTATATCTTCTTCTTCTTCTTCTATATCTTCTTCTTCTTCTTCTTCTTCTATATCTTCTTCTATATCTTCTTCTTCTTCTATATCTTCTTCTTCTTCTTCTTCTTCTTCTTCTTCTTCTTCTTCTTCTTCTTCTTCTTCTTCTTCTTCTTCTTCTTCTTCTTCTTCTTCTTCTTCTTCTTCTATATCTTCTTCTTCTTATTCTTCTTCTTCTATATCTTCTTCTTCTTCATCTTCTTCATCTTGTATATCTTCTTCTTCTATATCTTCTTCTTCTATATCTTCTTCATCTTCTTCTATATCTTCTTCTTCTATATCTTCTTCATCTATATCTTCTTCTTCTATATCTTCTTCATCTTCTTCTATATCTTCTTCATCTTCTTCATCTTCTTCTTCTATATCTTCTTCATCTTCTATATCTTCTTCTTCTATATCTTCTTCTTCTTCTTCTTCTTCTATATCTTCTTCTTCTTATTCTTCTTCTTCTATATCTTCTTCTTCTTCTTCTTCTTCATCTTCTTCATCTTGTATATCTTCTTCTTCTATATCTTCTTCTTCTATATCTTCTTCATCTTCTTCTATATCTTCTTCATCTTCTTCTATATCTTCTTCTATATCTTCTTCATCTTCTTCATCTTCTTCTTCTATATCTTCTTCATCTTCTATATCTTCTTCTTCTATATCTTCTTCTTCTATATCTTCTTCATCTTCTGCATCTTCTTCTATATCTTCTTCTTCTATATCTTGTAAAATATCAAAAGAAAAGAGAATTGGCTCTTGGGTGCATGAAAAGGATGAAAAAACCTTTTAATAACATATAGCAAAAATGAGCAAACACATTACAAATATACAAATAACAAAAGTACAAAAACCCCACAAATACCCAAAGGAAACCCCATAAAATTCTCCTCGCAAACCCCTCAAGAATGAGTTAGGGGCTGCAGTCCCCCATGTTGAAATACACTCAGCAAAGGCTTGGTAGTGGTCCCACTGTAATGAGCAACTGAAAGGGCCGCCAAGGTGAAAGTCCAGCAGGTAAAAGGCAATACAGGGCAGTTGATATAGGCAAAGCTTCTGATTAGTATTCCTGAGGCTGGTAACACGCACAGGTAAGCGGATTTAAAGGCAGCATCCACAGCAAAGGCACAAGCAAGCTTGTAAGCTGGAAGTGAAAATGGCATCAAGCAAATTGGTGGCATGCAGTGTGGTTAGATGGCAAGCGATGAGCACATGCAAGCAAAACAGTCCCCCAATCGCAGGGCATGTGACGATGGGACACAAGACGAAAGTCTTTTCCCAAAGTAGACTCAGGGGGTGACAGAAACACAAAATCACCCACTCGCAGGGCACATGAAATCATGCAGCCACCTGTAAGCATGAAAAGCTGTTCTCATATAGTTACCACACTGGAATGATGAAATCCGGAGCCAGTGTGCGTGCCGGCAAAGTTTCTTTATGTGGCCATGCAGCTGCCCCGAAGCCAAAAAACTGGATATCCGTGGGACCAGAAGAACCAGAAGAACCAGCAATTGTCAAACGGCGTCCATAAATGCCGAATGCGCCTGCCATCCATGGTGTCCTGGTGTGTCATTTGTTGGGCGCCGGTTGGCGCCCGCCTGTGACGCATTGTTGGGGCGCATCCGCGCTCCACATGGGGGCCGCCTATACGCCGGCCGGATGGTGGGCGTGTGGCGGAAACGCGCACGGCTTTGGGCGGGCGGTGGGTCGGGCCGCGCAGGCGCATTCGGCATTTATGGACGCCGTTATGGCGTCCATACTATTACCACGCTGTTTGCCTTTGATAAGGCCGCAAGATGCGGCGAAACATGTCAGGCTTTTCCTGACAGCGCGGATGTTCTCCTCCATCCCTTCTCCATTTGACAATTGCTGGTTCTTCTGGTCCCACGGATATCCAGTTTTTTGGCTTCGGGGCAGCTGCATGGCCACATAAAGAAACTTTGCCGGCACGCACACTGGCTCCGGATTTCATCATTCCAGTGTGGTAACTATATGAGAACAGCTTTTCATGCTTACAGGTGGCTGGATGATTTCATGTGCCCTGCGAGTGGGTGATTTTGTGTTTCTGTCACCCCCTGAGTCTACTTTGGGAAAAGACTTTCGTCTTGTGTCCCATCGTCACATGCCCTGCGATTGGGGGACTGTTTTGCTTGCATGTGCTCATCGCTTGCCATCTAACCACACTGCATGCCACCAATTTGCTTGATGCCATTTTCACTTCCAGCTTACAAGCTTGCTTGTGCCTTTGCTGTGGATGCTGCCTTTAAATCCGCTTACCTGTGCGTGTTACCAGCCTCAGGAATACTAATCAGAAGCTTTGCCTATATCAACTGCCCTGTATTGCCTTTTACCTGCTGGACTTTCACCTTGGCGGCCCTTTCAGTTGCTCATTACAGTGGGACCACTACCAAGCCTTTGCTGAGTGTATTTCAACATGGGGGACTGCAGCCCCTAACTCATTCTTGAGGGGTTTGCGAGGAGAATTTTATGGGGTTTCCTTTGGGTATTTGTGGGGTTTTTGTACTTTTGTTATTTGTATATTTGTAATGTGTTTGCTCATTTTTGCTATATGTTATTAAAAGGTTTTTTTCATCCTTTTCATGCACCCAAGAGCCAATTCTCTTTTCTTTTGATATTTTACATGATTCACGTTGGCAAGTGCATGTTTAGGATACACAGTGTTGTTTTGATGTTATGTTATATTATTTGTGGTTAAATTTGTCATATTCCCATTGACGCTGCCCTTGCACATTCAAAGAGGTATTTCCGCTTCTTCTATATCTTCTTCTTCTTCTTCCTCTTCTTCTCTATCATTATATTATGTGTCTTGGTTTTCCTTTCTTTTGTAATATTTTTTTTACTTTATTTGTGGAAATATTTTATTTTAATAACACCATTGTTATATTTGTGTTGATGGCATAATAGGTAGGTAGTGGCACATTGCAAGCCACAGCGCCTTTTTCTGTGTACCCTGGCAAAACACAGACATCAGCAGGAGGAGGAAGTAGTTGCAGCTATTGTAGTGTGGTGGTAATAGCTGGTAGGAGAGTGGGTGGCAGCAGAAAATAGTTCTTCTTCTGTTCTCCCTGGCAGTGGTAGCAGCACACAGACAGCAGAAGCTCAATGCAGCTACAGGAGGAGGAGTAATGTGTGTCAGGCAGTGTGATGTGACTGACATAGTAGGCCCTGGTTCCTAGCGGTGGTTCGAGGGCCGTAAATACACAGCATGAGGTTCCAGACAGCGGTCGTGAAGCCCACATTGTGTCCAATACACAATTGGGACAGCACAGTTTTCAACCCGGACACCTCTAAAATAATTAAAATGTTTTATTTTTTTTTATTTTAAATTATTGCAGCTATTGTTGAGCGTAATAGCTGGTGGCGCTTAGGCAGCAGCACCTTGTAATGTGTTCCCTGGCAGTGGAGAGGAGACACAGACAGCAGGAGGAAATATAACAGCAGGCAGCTTGAGGAGGATAAGTGTGTGTGGCAGACTGGCATTTGGCAGCAGGCAGGAGGGCAGGCAGCGAGACATAGTAGGCCCTGGTCCCTAGCGGTGGTTCCAGGGCCGTAAATACACAGCATGAGGTTCCAGACAGCGGTCGTGAAGCCCACATTGTGTCCAATACACAATTGTGACAGCACAGTTTTCAACCCGGACACCTCTAAAATAATTACAATTTTTTTTTTTTAAATTATTGCAGCTATTGTTGAGCGTAATAGCTGGTGGCGCTTGGGCAGCAGCACCTTGTAATGTGTTCCCTGGCAGTGGAGAGGAGACACAGACAGCAGGAGGAAATATAACAGCAGGCAGCTTGAGGAGGATAAGTGTGTGTGGCAGACTGGCATTTGGCAGCAGGCAGGAGGGCAGGCAGCGAGACATAGTAGGCCCTGGGTCCTAGCGGTGGTTCCAGGGCCGTAAATACACAGCATGAGGTTCCATACAGCGGTCGTGAAGCCCACATTGTGTCCAATACACAATTGGGACAGCACAGTTTTCAACCCGGACACCTCTAAAATAATTACAATTTTTTATTTTTTTTTAAATTATTGCAGCTATTGTTGAGCATAATAGCTGGTGGCGCTTGGGCAGCAGCACCTTGTAATGTGTTCCCTGGCAGTGGAGAGGAGACACAGACAGCAGGAGGAAATATAACAGCAGGCAGCTTGAGGAGGATAAGTGTGTGTGGCAGACTGGCATTTGGCAGCAGGCAGGAGGGCAGGCAGCGAGACATAGTAGGCCCTGGGTCCTAGCGGTGGTTCCAGGGCCGTAAATACACAGCATGAGGTTCCAGACAGCGGTCGTGAAGCCCACATTGTGTCCAATACACAATTGGGACAGCACAGTCTTCAACCCGGACACCTCTAAAATAATGACAATTTTTTTTTTTTACTTATTGTAGCTATTGTTGAGGGTAATAGCTGGTGGTGCTTGGGCAGCAGCACCTTGTAATGTGTTCCCTGGCAGTGGAGACCCAGACAGCAGGATGAAATATAACAGCAGCAGCAGCAGCAGCAGCAGGTGTATGTGTGTGTGCCAGTCGTCACTTCATGTATCCCTCTCGCCGACAACAGGGGCCATGAATTCGCCTTCCACCCAAGCCTGGTTCATTTTGAGAAACGTCAGTCTGTCCACAGACTTGTGAGACAGACGAGATCGCTTCTCAGTGACGACTCCACCGGCTGCACTGAAGCAACGCTCTGACAGTACGTTGGAAGGGGGGCAGGAGAGCACTTCCAGGGCGTACTGCGCAAGCTCGCTCCAGATCGGCAGGTGCTTGACCCAATACTCCATGGAATCAACAGGGGCCACGCTGTCAAGCCCGCTGAAGGACCCCATGTAGTCAGCCACCATGCGGGTCAAGCGCTGCCTGTGACTGGAGAAGAATGCTGCTGCACGCACCTCCTCTCTAGTCCTTGGCAGCTCTACACTCATGTAGAGCTCTTGGGTCAGAGACAGCAGGTCTGTGGTGCGCGAGCGCTTGCTGCTGGTGGATGCAGGCACCTGCTGCTGCCTCTGTGCTGGCTGGACAGTGGGGGTGGATGGCTCAGGGAAGGCTTCCTGCAAGCGCTCAACAAGGGACAGCTGCAAATCCCTCATTTGTTGCGCACGGTCTCCTCCTGCAGGCAGGAACTGGCTGAGCTTCCCCTTCAGAAGTGGGTCCAGCATCATGCAGATCCAGATGTCCTTCCTCTGCTTCATCTGGATCACCCTTGGGTCCTTGTGCAGGCACCTCAGCATGTGCGCTGCCATTGGGAACAGCCTGACCACGTCTGTTGGCACATCATCGGCAGCCCCAGAGCCGACATTGCTGTCCTCCTCTGCCTCCTCCACCTCATCCTCTCTCCACCCCCGCACCAGTCCAGCTGCGCTCTGCTGCTCCCCCTCATCAGCAGCAAGGTCAGGGACCTCCACCAACTCCTCCTCCTCAGAGGTGGCCTGTGAAGCTGCCTGCAGCTCCTGCTGGTCCAAGGCTGCCGCTCCCTCTTCCAGCAGTGCATACAGGGCCCTGTCCAGCACACACACCAAGGGGACCCACTCGCACACCATTGCATGGTCCCTGCTCACCATGTTGGTGGCCTGCAGGAAGGGTGCCAGGACTGAGCACACCTGCTGCATGTGCCCCCAGTCCTCCGTGGAGATGATGGACGGGAGGTTGGTGGCGGCACGCCCAGTTGCAGTGAGGGATGCAACTGTTGCTCATGCAACGTACTGGCTGACAGCCTGCCTCTGTTCAACCAGACGCTCCAACATCGCCAGGATGGAGTTCCAGCGAGTTGAAACATCGAGCATGAGCCGGTGCTGTGGCAGGTGCAGCTTCTTCTGCACCTCTTCCAGGCTCGCTACGGCTGCAGGCGAGTGCCGGAAGTGATGCACAACCTTCCTTGCCGCCTCAAGGAGTCGGTCCATCCCCTGGTAGGTCCGCAGGAACTTTTGGACTACCAGGTTCAGGACGTGCGCCAGGCAGGGGATGTGGGTCAGGTCTCCCCTGCTGATGGCAGCAACCAGGTTTGCCCCATTGTCGGACACCACCTCTCCGACTCTGAGGCCTCTGGGGGTCAGCCAATTCCTCTCCTGCTTTCAGAGTTTGGCCAGGATGTGGTTCGCCATCAGTTTGGTCTTCCCCAGGCTGACCAATTCCAGCAGCGCTTGGCAGTGGCGGGGCTTCACGCTGCTGCTAAGGCGGGGGGTTTGGGCTGGTGTGGCGGAAGATGGAAGTGGATCAGAGGAACCTGCTGCTGTTCCGCTGACCCTGCATGGTTGCACCACCCACTGCGTTGTTGGTGCTGCTGCTGCTCTGACAGTGCCCGATGCTGCTCCCCCCTCCTCACCCCCTTCCACCAAGCTGACCCAATGCGTGGTGAAGGACAGATAGCGGCCTGTCCCAAACCGGCTGCTCCACGAGTCCATGGTGACGTGGACCCGTTGACCCACCGCGTGCTCCAGCCCTCTCCCCACATTGGCCATCACAGAGCAGTGAAGTGTAGGGATGGCCGTGCGTGCAAAATAATGTCGGCTGGGGATTGGCCAATCGGGGGCTGCACACATCAGGAGCGCACGCATGTCGCTCCCCTCCTGCACAAGGGAATAAGGCAGGAGTTGGGAACACATGGCCTGTGCCAGCAAGCCGTTCAGCTGGCGCACGCGACGGCTGCTGGGAGGCAGAACCCTGAACACCCCCTGGAAGGTGTCGCTGAGCAGGGTGTGGCGAGGTCTTTTGCTGGCACGGGAAGCAGTGGAGGGAGCAGAGGAGGCCACTGAGGACTGGCTGCCAGAACAGGCCTCAGTGTCGGTGACAGGAGTTGCAGAGGGAGGAGGAGCAGTGCGTTGCTGACGCACTCCTGCTGCCGACGGCTTCGCAGTAGTGGCGGGTCTGCCACTGCCACTGCCAGCTTCCTTCAACTTCACGAACTCCTCATGCTCGTGAAAGTGTTTCCCTGCAAGGTGGTTGACCAGAGAGGTGGTGCCAAATGCAGAGGGCTCCTTCCTTCTGCTGAGCTGCTTGCGGCACTGGTTTGCAGGTGGCATACTTGCACTCCAAATATGGAAGGGTGAAAAAATTCCATATTGGGGAGGTGAAGTTGCCCCTTCGGCTGGAAGGTGCTGCTGCCGCTGGTCTCCCTGTGGTGGTTGGGGGGGGGTTCTTGGTGTGGCTGGTGGTGGCACTGGCAGAACTTGTCTCCTGATCAGCACGCTGTGTGGCCTGCATACCACGCCCACTTGTGATCCTGCCCATGCCTGCGATGCTGATCCTTCTAGCAAGGCCCGCAGATGCATCCTCCTCCTCCTCAGAGCTGATGACATCCCCACTCCTAGGACCTGGCAACCAGTCTTTGTCCTTCACAGTGTCATCATCATCCTCCCCCTCCACAAACATGTCCTGCTGGGATCCCCCAAACTACCCTTCTGCATGCATGGGCGGATGGACAGTCACCACTGTCTGACTGTCCAAAGCATCATCCCCCAAAGTGCCCATGAGCATTCCTTCCTCCTCCAATTCTGCCGCAACAGCACTCCATAACCCCGCTGTGCTTGGGGATAAGAAGGTGCTCAATGACAGGGTGCTGGTGTCGCCCGCTGGGGCTGGAGAACTGCACTCCTCCTCCTCCCCAGGCAGTGCTGGTCGGCTGCTGCTGCTCTTGCGAACAGGAGTGGTGGCGGGGTTGGAGGACTCGGTTCCATAGCTAATGGTGGCCTGCTCATCCACCATCAGTTCCACCACAGCGTCTGCGTCCTTCTCCTCAATAGGACGGCTACGACCTGGTGGTGGGAGGAACATCTGGGCCACACGCTGCTGCTGCTGTTGCTGTGTCTCTGCAGCGTGACTCCCAGCTGTTGGGCGGCCAAGGCGTCCACGGCCAGTGGCTAATGGCGGAATAGCCACTGGTGCAGACGCAGAATTGCGCTTGGTGGTGGTGGCGCGGCTGCTACGCCCACGACCTCCTCTCTTGGCGATGCCCTTGCTGCCCCTGCCCAGAATGTGGCTGCCAGTGCCAGACATTGTATATTTTTAATATTATACAAATGAAAAAAAAACTTATGTATGTAAAGGCGGGTGGGACAAGTGGGGTACTTTAATGGGGTGGGACTGGTGGTGGTGGGTGTGTGAGGTGACGGACACGTGTACTCTACAGCAGAGATCGGTGTAGCGCTAACGAGAGAGTGCGCACTGCGCACACAAAGACCCTAGCTGACGCTGACTGACGGTGTCCCTATACACAGACTACAGTACAAGTCAGCAAATACACAATAGAAGTAATATGTAAACAATAGGACGGGTGTAGCACTAACGAGAGGGTGCGGATAGCACAGACGTGCACTGCGCACACAAAGACCCTAGGTAACGCGGTGACGGACGGTACCTATACACAGACTAGAGTACAGTACACTACAGTACTACTAACTAAACAATAGAAGAATCTAGCTAAATAATACAACAGGTGTGACTAGATTACAGAGAGCAGATACAGCAGGACAGGTATAGCAGTAAAGCTGGGCCTTGCTAACTATAAAATAGTACAATATATATCTAACACAGAAGTAGTACAGTAAGGACAGGTGATAGCACAGGTGAGGCGAGGTAACTAGAGACTAGAGCAAGAGCACAGAGCAGGGCAGGCACAGGGCCTAGCTGCTGGCTGCAGGCCTGCAGCAGCAGCACCAGTGACAGACTCTCCCTCCCTAGTCCCTAATCACACAACCTAAACTGCCTAAAATACAATCTATCTACAATACAAAGCAATACAGTTGAAGATGTGTTGGAGTGTAAAAACGCTAGGTTTAGAACAATAGCAATGCACTTGCACACAGACAAAAAGCACTGGAGCAGTCTCTCAGTACAATCAGTCAGTAAGTCGCAAGCAGGACGAGTGAGGCAAGATGGCGTCCGCTATTTATAGAGGGGGGCTTGGCCAGGCTCCCCCTCTGTGATTGGCTACAGTCAGAGGGCTTGGAGCCCTCTGATTCGCTTGTGAGGACTTGAGGTGACGTCTGTCGTGACGCTATCCAAGCTCGTGACGCTATCCAAGCGTCACGAGCCTAGGATATCTCCGGATAGCTGCTTACTATCCGAGTGCTATCGGATAGCACAGCCCGGATAGTTAATACTATTCGAGCTCGGTATTCGAGCTCGAATAGTGAAAAAAGAGCTAGGATATCCGAGTAACTCGGATATCCTAGCTCAGATGAGCATCACTGGCGGTTAGCGTGACTCATGGTAGCAGCCAGCAGGCCTGTGCAGAGCATAGCGCACAGCAGGCATTTTCACTCACCTCCTGGGGCATCCAGATGCCGGCAGCCAATCTCCTTCCAGTCCACTGAGTGTTTCCATCCCTCGGGTGAGATCCAGGGCCAGATTTGTACTTCCAAGTGCCCTAGGCCAGCTGTCACCAACCGCCCCTCCCCCCCCCCATCAAATTCTGTCCAACCCTCCGAGTAGCAATAACTGGTTTGAATGGGCTCCCCTCCATTTTGCTGCTCTGCCCCTCATTTGGCAAAGAAGCAGTGCATGCCCAAAGCATTCCTGGCCTCGGCTGCTGTGCACATCTGGGCAGGAGTGCGAAATTGCAAGGAGCGTGAGTAAATAGAGCATGTGCTGCTTCTTTGTCCTCTGTGCGACTGGCTACAGTCAGAGCCACAAACAGGTGACAGGGCAGCGCTATTAAAAGAAGCCCATCCAAAACAGAGAACATGTGAGTAGAAGATCTAAAACTACACATGCTGACATAGATGTGCTTTAAACAGTGACAATATAGTGCTTAGGGCAAGGCAATGAAGGACAGATGAGTCAGTAGGAAGTTTTGAAGTTATTGAAACAGAATGATAACATTTATTAGCTAACTGTAAATAAAAACAGTGAGCCTTTTGTTTCTTCAGACTTTGTATATGTTTGTAGACTTTATACTAACAAGATGTTAGAGCACACAACTATATATACATTCAGCATAAGAAGGAGATACTTAGTTTGTTTTGCAAATATAAATAAATATAATATAATTGCCATCCTGTTTCACTGATAGCTAGCTAGCAAAGTACAATGCTCTTCTAAAATGAGTCAGGAAAGAGTTAAACTGTAGCACAGAGAATGCTGTGGTCATTCCCTAGGAAAAAACAAACAAACCATAAATTTAACAGGTCTCAGGTCTTTAAGAGCTGACCAGACCAGTAATAAATCTGACAGCGCAGAGGGAGAAGATTCCTGTTTATGATTCTGAATTTGTGCATGAAAAAAACTTACAGAACTCAAGAGTTCTGCTACTAAACCCAGGCTGGCACTTCTCACAGCAGCTTGTATGTCCCCACCATCATACATACGACATAATCATCAGGTGACAACACATACTGACTGTCCTCAAACACACTCTACACAAGTTAGAGAGATGCAGGGATCTCTGGAATTCAGGCAGACCAGAGAAAAGCAGGGGAGATGATTTACTTTGACATGTGACCTCTTATCTCTCAAAGTCCAGCGCCGTGCTGATATTTAACGCCATAGGCCATGACCTTTGGGGCCTTCCCAGAAATCCAGCCCTGGTGAGATCACCATTTGTTGACATGACGACAGATGGCAAATTCACTACAAGGTCACAGCGCCACCTGGAGGACCAAGGGAGAACTGCAGCGCTGGATCCCAGGGAGGTGAGTAAGTGCTGAGGCTGTTGCAGATCTCTCTGCAGTGTGATTTTTTCCAGGTTTAATGCTAGGTACACACCATACAATTTCCTGTCAGATTTACCTGCCAGATCGATTATTTCCAACATGTCCAATCAGAATTTCGACCGATTTGCTGCTCGATTTTCCAATCGAATTCCATTCACTTCCGTGGAAATCGATTGGAAAATCAATCAGAAATCGGTCAAAATTCAGATCGGACATGTTGAAACTATTCGATCTGGCAGGTAAATGTGCCAGAAAATTGTATGGTGTGTATCTAGCATTAGGGTCTAAAGAATTGCACCGTTTTTAGACCCTAAAATCCAGAAAGAATCAGACCACCAGGGGGGTTAATACATGGTCTTGGAGGTCCACCTGTGGTATCACGGGACTGTCAAACAGTTTGGAGATTGTCTGATCTTATTCCATTCTGCTGAAGTGATGCAAGCCTCGAAGGATAACCCACTGCTGTATGGATGAGTCCACCTGCACCTGTCCTCCTTCTATGGTGGCAATGGATGCTTCCTGTCTTCCTTAAGTATCCTCCTTTGGGCAGCACTCCACCTCAGCTGTTGCAACTGCCATGTAAGGTCTCTCTCTCGTCTGGGGTACGAAGTTGAGTTCACCCTTCCCCGTCTTCCACAGCCTGACTGCAAATTCTCCATCTGAGACCTTTTGTCAGAAATCTTCTTCCGTTGTTTTGTGGGTCCCCATGCACATAATACACTGCCCCCATAAGACCTTAGGTGTAACCATGGTTACATGGCCAGCTCTTGACATTTTCTATTTGCCCCAGGACAGCAAGAGCTAGACAAGTTGGCAGAAAAACATCTGTGTTCATCATGAGGGATTGTCCTGCTGATTTCACCACTCCTAATCCCCCTTTTAGACGAACAATATTCCACTCTATTTTTATCAAACTATAGTGATTAACCAGTTCCACACCACATGTTACTTCCCCTTAAAAACCAGAGCAATTGTCACATCACGCTTCTCTCATTCATTTGCCAATGACTTTATCACCACGTTTGACACCAAAATGATCAATACATTTATTTTATTTTCACTACAAGCAAAGGCTTTCTTTGGCAGGTACTTTTTGCTTAGAATTCTTTAATTTTATCTGCATTTTAAAGTTAATAATACTAAAAAAAAATAAAAACATAATTATTTCTCAGTTTTTAGCCATTATATTTTTAAAAAATAAAATGTGCTACGAAAGATAAAAACAACACGTTTTATTTGCCCATTTATCTAAATTGTGTCCCTAGTACAATTTATCTCAACAATATTTTATTTAGAAATAAAGGTATATTTTTTTTTGTGTGTTTTTTTTTTTTTTTTAAATACTAGATCAATAATTACAAGCCCTAATTTGCAAAAGTAATAGTGACATACCCTAATGACATACATATTTTTACATAATTGAGTTAGACATCTTTTTTTTTTCAAAATCTATTAAAGGGCACATCCAAGGGGAAAAAGACGTTCCTCCAGCCCCTGGAAGCCGATATGTTCCTCACCACAGCTCTGATGTCCCGGGTCTCCTCCGTTGCAGATGCTGACCTCGCCGACCTAGCGTGCAGTTGGGCTCCAGTGGCTGGGAGCGTGCTGCGCAGGTGCAGTAGTTTTGCGCCTGCACAGAACGCTTGAGGCAAAGTGAGCGCAATCGCGAGCAGCACCACTGCGCGTGCACCCAGGCACAGAAGATGCCAGGGTGCCAGGTCGGCATCTGCAACAGAGGAGACCCCGGGACACCAGGGCTGTGGCGAGGTACATATCGGCTGCCAGGGGCTGGAAGAAGCCCTGGGTAAGTAGAACTTTTTTTGTCTTTTTTCTTTGGACCTTCCCTTTAAGAAGTTTGAAATTTATGAGATGGGTCATGTGTGACTTTAAGCAACTTGTTGGCTAAAATAATCCCATAAAGAAGCACAAGGAGGGACAGATATCATCTTTGCCTGATTCAATAGCCTCCCTTTAAGCACCTTTGCATATTCTTCGCTTATATTAGTGTTGTGTTATTGTTTTACATATATGTTTGTTAAATGCACTTCACTTACGCATACTGACGAATGTTTTCACGGCTTATAGTACTGATTTCTGGACAAAAGAGAAAAATGTAAGCTCAAATTCATGCAATGACTTATAATATATATATATATATATATATATATATATATATATATATATATATATATATATATATATATATACACCTCTACTTATGTTTGTTTCTGTATTACAAAGTGTCTTTTATGAGAAGCATGCAGGATACAAGCTGCAAAGTCATTGTTGGAACTCTGACACGCCCTTATCTCTGTCTATCATATGCTGCCTGTAAGAGTGTATTTCTACGATGTATTTAAAACTTGTGCCATAGTAAAATGTAGGAAGTGAATACATTACTTGGTGCGGCATGTTTTCTTTTTCCAGCGCTGAAGCTCAGTAATTGGACCCCAACAGAGAAGCTGATTGTAGGGGCCGCTGGTGCTCCTTACACCAAGCAAGGAAACACAGTGACCTTTCAAGGTGACAGTTATGTATCATTAAAGGGGACTTCCTGCTTGCCAAGGGTGAAATCACAGAGAGCAGCTGTATTGGTTAAATTGCAGTGGTAGGGCTCATGCAGCAAGAGAATAAAAGCTTTCAAACTGCTTCCATGCTTGGAAAAGGCGTTTAGGGCGCAGAAATCCCAAGGCAATCAAAAGGCAAAATTTAAAACTTTGCAAATGTGATCAAATAATAAAATGCATCAGCTGCATCAAAGGAAAAATGACAAGAAAGACCTCCTAAGCAGAGCAACTGTAGAGCAAGAAATCTGATTGGTCTACCCAGATCTTTGTGGTCCAATGAAGACCTTAACTCCAGGAAAGAAAAAGTATTTTCTCACCTTCACTGCTGATTGCTCCAGATATACCACAGTGTACCTGTTGCACAACAACATGAACTTCCCGAGAAAATAGAGCAGTACCTAGCTGAAGTAAACAGCAATCTGAGAGAATCATACAAACAATGGCGCCGAGTATACTGGTAGCACCACACAATCTATTCTCAAGAAATTGTCTTCCAATCTACAGCAAAATACAATCCAGAACACAATGGAGCTACAGAAAGAATGAATCAGACTCTATGTGAAAGTGAAAGGATTATGCTGAGAAGCAGATATGAAGGCCACCTATTGGGGAGAAGCTATCACAACAGCATGTTATCTTCAGAACCGCCTACCAGGATAGGCAACTGAGAAAACGCCATATGAATTCTGAAACAAAAACAAGACATATTAAATACACAGTCAGAATCTTTCAAAGTAGTCTCTGCGCACGTTCCAAAAGAAAAACACACAAAGTAGGACGCTTGTGCTGAAGAAGGATATCCTTCAAGCTTATACAGTGGTTGCAGGGATCTGAAATCCACTCTTGTGAGTATAGCTCCATATACTTACAACTACGATACTGCACCATTGGGTTCCTAGTCTCTCTTTTTGCCTAGGTATTCCTGAGTACGAAGCTACTACAAGGAGCACTGAAATCTCCATCTCAGATTATATCGGAGTATTGAGAGCCCCTCTCTCTGAAATACTAATTGATAATAATATTGAGAGTTCGAAGCTACCTCTTTCATTATTAATAAATAATATATTACAATAACACTCTTTGCTCAACATCTGTATTTTTTTTTTACTACTTCCTATTTTTACCATGTGAGACGTTATTTCTCTTTCCTCAAAAGGAAAAAAAAATACATCTCAGACAGGATATAGCAGCGATCACACGCTCCCCGCTCTGTGGTGTAACTTCTGCTCTGTATGAGGAGACATGAGGCTACTGATCTTACTCTTCTGTTTTCAAGGTACGTAAATAAATCAGCAACTCTGTATTATAGGGTGGATAGTATTATACTTACTGTATATGTAAGATATGTTATATGTTCAGTTTACCCCAAGCATATGCTTCGGTCAAGAGAGCCCTAGCTTTGTGGTGATGGTGGTGGTTGGGGAAGCACTATTAGTTTCCCTGGGGGAGGTGAGGGTGCAGCCACAGCAGCTTTTTGGTGCCCCCAGGATGTCTCAGAATTACTGATTTTCAGACAATGGGACCCCAAATGATGGAAATATAACTGCTGCCTCTCCATGATCCCTGGTGTCTTTCATCCTTAAAGAAAACCTGAACTGAAAATTAAAAGTCAAAATAAGCATACACAAGTCATACTTACCTTCCATGTAGTCTACTCCTCAGTGTCTTTCTCCTCTCCTGCGTCCTGTTTGTTCACTGCGATCAAGAGAATTTCCCTCCTCCATTTTGAAAATGGCCATTACCCATAACAGCTTTCTGATCAGCAAACAGTTAAACTGTAACATTGCCCACTTGAGCCATAGGGAAACATGGACATTACCTGGTACATCAGTTTTCCTCTCAGCTATAACTGACAGCAACTGATATTTTACTGACAGCAACTGATATATTTCAGATCTGACAAAATATTGTCAGAACTGGAAGGGATTATTGTCAGAAGAAAATGGTGAGCTTCTGAGATGAACTGATGGCAAGGTAACTATGTAATGTTCATTTACAGTTACCTCATGTATTTATTTTAGGGATGCTCATTCGGATTCCGCGGAAATGCAATTTCCGAAATTCCGATCGGAAATTGCATTTCCGCATCGGAATTCGGAAATCGGTAATGCAAGTGCGTTAGGCGGATTTCCGCCGGAAATCGCGGAAATTTCCGCCGGAAATCGCGGAAATTCCGCCCGACTTTAACATTGATTTTCTCAAAAACTATAAGGTCTTTTTTAAAACTTTTTTTGCATCTTGTTCACAAGATTCAGTTTAATAACCCCTGAAAATTTGGTGTTTCTAGGACTTACGGGGGCTTTGCTATTAACTGCTAAAGTCGGTGGATTTTTACTGTAATGTAAAATGCAGAAAATCTGCTTCTGCCTATTTTCTGCATTCACATTACAGGAAAAATCCGCCGACTTTAACGGTTAATAGCAAATCCCCCGTACTTCCTAGAAACACCAAATTTTTAGGGTTTATTAAACAGAATCTTCTGAACAAGATGCAAAAAAAAGTTTTCAAAAAGACCTTATGGTTTTTGAGAAAATCGATGTTAAAGTCGGGCGGAATTTCCGCGATTTCCGGCGGAAATTCCGCATTGGAATGCGGAAATTGGTAGCGGAAAGCGGAATCGGTATTTGGCAATGGCGGAATGCGGAATTACCGCGGAATCGAAAATTGGAATTTCCGACCATCCCTAATTTATTTTAAATATTTTTACTCAGTACAGGTTCCCTTTAAGACTACAGCCATTTCTGATCAGTCCTCCTGCCCTAAACATAATATTTTCCTTATACTATTATTTATATTTATGTTTATAGCAGTGGGATTATCTATTCTGTAGCAGTACAGAGTACATAGTCATGTCACTGATTGTTCTCAGAGGGGTTCACAATCCAGCCCCTACCATAATCATAGTATATTGTCCAATCATATCATTATGTATTTATAAAGCAGCACTTTACAGAGTACATAGTCATGTAACTGACTGTCCTCAGAGGAGTTCACAATCTAATCCCTACCATAGTCATACTCTAATGTCCTTGCATAATATTATTATGTATTTATATAGCACTGACATCTCCTGAAGCACTTTACAGAGCACATAGTCATGTCACTGACTGTCCTCAGAGGAGCTCACAAACCAATCGCTGCCATAATTATAGCATATTGTCCTACCATATTATTATGTATTTATATAGCACTGACATCTTTCACAGCACTTTATACAGTGCAGAGTCATGTCACTGACTGTCCTCAGAGGAGCTCACAATCTAATCCTACCATAGCCCTAGTCTAATATCCTACCATAGTATCATTATGTAGTTATACAGTATATCACTGACAGCTCCTGCAGTACTTTACAGAGTGCATAGTCATGTCACTGACTATCCTCAAAGGAGCTGACAATCGATTCCCTACCATATTCATAGTCTTTTGTCATACCATATTATTATTATTATTATTATTATTATTATTATTATTATTATTATTATGTATTTATATAGCAGTGACATCTTCTGCAGCACGTTACAGAGTACATAGCCATGTCACTGACTGTCCTCAGAGGAGCTCACACTCTAATCCTACCATAGTCATAGTCTAATGTCCTACCATATTATTATTATGTATTTATTCTCATTGGACTGCTGTAATGTAAAAAGTAAGTTTATTTTTATATTGTTTTAATATGTCTTGGCATATTGTTAAAAAAATTTTTGGAAATTCCAATAAAAAATATTGAAAATTATTATGTATTTATATAGCATAGTAATATATATATTTACTAGCCGACCCGCGGCGTAGCATACGCCGCATAAGAAGGTAGAGGGCAGGAAGGGGGTATTGGGCACAGCGGCGGGGAGGGGGGTTGGACCCCCCTCAACTGGGTCCCCCATGTGCGCTCCCCCTCCTGCTTAAGCACAGTAGCAGCCGCCACTATTAGTAAGAGGCAGCGGGCGGGGATGACTCACCTCTTCCGTGTCCCATTGTGCGTTCCACTGTCGTCACTTCCTGCAATGCCGCACACTGTATTGGTATAATTTGCCTTTTTAAAACAGAAAGAATTCTGCAATAATTCAGCTATAAGTGAACATTTATGGTTACCCACAAATAGCCTATAACTTTAATTTTTACACAGCCATATCAAACCCACATGTCACAGTCTGTTTCAGACTTTTGGTCCTCATCAGTACAGAGCAGGGATTGATAAGGCTGTATGAGATAGGGTTTGGACCAGTTCAACAAAGTAACCAAGCAGCTCAGGGTGACCCAAACCACTCGGAATGTATAGGGGGATAAAAGGGACCAAAAAGACCTTATACTAAAAAAAAATCAAAGCTTGGTGTAATTTGCCTTCTTAAAACAGAAGAAAATCTGCAATAATTCAGCTAAAAGTTAACATTTGTGATTACCCACAATGCACCGCTACTGAATATGCAAATTATTCCTTTTCACCCTTGGTAAGTCAAGCAAGCCTATAGCTTTAAGTTTTACACAGTCATATCAAACCCACATGTGACAGCAGGGGAGCCTCTAGGCATAGGCAGTACAGGCCATTGCCTGGAGTGACATTGATCCTGGGGGCGCCATGTTGCTGAATTAAGCCACGGCCCCTAGCCAAAGCCACACTCCCTTACTAAGCCCCGCCCCACAGGTGTTATATTAATTGCTTCTGCTGCATCTGCTTAGCGTAAGTTGCAGGCAGCTCTGCCACTGTGTCCTTCTGTGCCTTGTACATCCCCCCCCCCTTGTGCCTCCTTCTGTCCCTTTTTTGTCTCCTTCTGTTTCCTTGTGCCTTCTTCAGTCCCTTGTGCCATGTCTGACCCCCTGTTTGTCCTTCTGTCTCCCTTTATGCCTCCTGTCTCCCTTTGTGCCTCCTTCAGTCCCCTGTGCCTCCTTCTGTCCCCTTGTGCCCTTCTTTGTCCCCCTGTGCTATTTCTGCCCCCCTGTTCCTCCTTCATCCTACTCTGCCTCCTTCTGTCTCCCATTGTGCCTCATTCTGTCTCCATGTGCCCTTTCAGTCCCAATGTGCCACTTCTGTCCCCTGCGCCTTCCTCTGTCCCCTGTGCCTTATTCTGTCTCCCTGTGACTCTGTCTGTCCCCCTCTACCTCTTTCTGTCTCCCTGTGCCTCCTTACATCCCCCTTTGCCTTCTTCTGTCACCCTTTTGTGGCTCCTTCTGTTCCCCTTTGTTCCTCCTACTGTCTCCCTGTGCCTCCTTCTGGCCCCTTTGCGCTTTTTTCTGTTCCCCATTGTGCCTCCTTCTGTCCCCTGTGTGCCTCCTTCAGTCCCCCTGTGCCTCCATCTTTCCTCCTGTGCCTCCTTTTGTCCCCCTTTGTGCCTCAATCTGTCCCCCATTGTGCCTCCCTCTGCCCCCCTTTGTGCCTCCTTCTGTCCCCCTATGTGCCTCCTGCAGTCCCCCTCTGCCTCCCAATGTCCTGTTTTGTGCCTCCTTCTGGCCCTCATGCCTTCTTCTGTCCCCCTGTACTGCCCGCTGCCCCTCTGTGGACCTCCTTCTGTCCTCCTTTGTGTCTCATTCTGTCCCCCATTGTGCCTCCTTTTGTTGCCCATTGTGCCTCCTTGTGTCTCCCTGTGTGCCTCCTTCCGTTCCCTTGTGCCTCCTTCTGTTCTCCTTTGTGACTTCTTCTGACCCTCATGCCTCCTTCTGTCCCCCTGTGCCTCCCCATATCACCCTGTGTGCCTTATTCAGTCCCCCTGGGTCCCTTTCTGTCCCACTTTGTGCCTCGTGAAAGTGGAGCCCTGTCTATGCGTATTATTGTGTATTTTCTAGTGAAACGCTGCCGCATTTACGTGTATTTTTCTGGTGAAACACTGCCACAATAAGTGTAATTTCTGGTGAAACGCTGCTGCATTACGATAATTTTCTGGTGAAACGCTACTGCAATACGATCATTTTCTGATGAAACGTTTCCGCAATACGCGTACATTTTGGTGAAACGCTGCCACATTACAATTAATTTCATGAGGTGGCGCCACCTGGGGGATGGGGGGGGGGGCACAGGTTTTCTCACCTGGAGTTACCAAATGGCTATAGGCACCCCTGTGTGACAGCCTATTTCAGCCATTTGCTTATCATCAGTACATAGCAGGGATTGATAAGGCTGTATGAGATAGGGCGTGGACCAGTACAACAGAGTAACCAAGCAGCTCAGGGAGATCCAAACTAATAAGAATGTATAGGAGGATAAAAGAGACCAAAAAGCCCTCCTACTAAAAAAGCAAAGCTTGGTGTAATTTTCCTTCTTAAAACAGAAGCAAATCTGCAATAATTCAGTTATAAGTGAATATTTGTGGTTACCCACAATGCACTGCTACTGAATATGCAAATTATCCCTCTTTGCCCTTGGTTTGATAGGACACTACTTCTTCTTCTTGCTTGGACCAGCCCCTTCTTCTTGCTTGGACCGGCCCTGGGGGCAGGGCGCTACTTCTTCTTCTTGCTTGAAGGTTGAGGCACTTACTCTATTATATAGATAGCAGTGGCATCTTCTGCAGAACTTTACAAAGTACATAGTCATGTCACTAACTGTCCTCGGAGGAGCTCACAGTCTAATAGTCATAGTCTAATGTCCTACCATATTATCATTATGTATTTATATAGCGCCACTGACATCTTCTGCAGCCCTTTATAGAATAGTTAGAAGTTATGTGACTGGCATTGATAGTGTTCCTTTAACCACATTTAAAATCTGCCAGCAATCTTCTGCTCACTATTTAATTGAACCTAAATTGAGAATAAACTAATAAGACGAATTGTAAGTGTAGTAGACATGATAAATATTTAGTAGTATAAAAAAAAAATCTCATATACAGTATTTATTTTTAGTTTCATAGCTTAATTTTTAAGATTGCACCAGACACTGCTACTGTATAGAATCCACACTCTGTGGAAACACAATGGAAGCTGATGCTTAGCCACAAGGCAGCACCTGCTATTTAACTGGGTAATGCCCAGTGGTGTTGATCCAGGGATTTTATCTGATTGCAATCTGGAGTCGGGAAGGATTTTTTTCCCTTTTGGGGCTAATTGGACCATGCCTTGTAAGGGTTTTTTTTTTCCACCTTCCTCTGGATCAACAGGGATATGTGAGGGAGCAGGCTGGTGTTGTACTTTGTTCTCTGGTTGAACTCGATGGACATATGTCTTTTTTCAACCCAAATAACTATGTAACTGGTGTGCAGGGTTAAAGGGATACTGTAGGGGGGTCGAGGGAAAATGAGTTGAACTTACCCGGGGCTTCTAATGGTCCCCCGCAGGCATCCTGTGCCCGCGCAGCCGCTCACTGATGCTCCGGCCCGCCTCTGGTTCACTTCTGTAATTTCTGTGAAGACGTGTATCCAGGAGCACCCACACTAACGCTCAGTGGTAAATAAGTGTGTGCCTAGATCCTCACCCTTGTACCACAGGGTCAATGCAATCAAAGTAGTCCACAAAGGATCGGCACGACACAATATGTGTATCAAGTAGCTCTTAAACCTTTATTGCATATTTAAAGGTTGACAGGCAGCCTGTCAACCTTTAAATATGCAATAAAGGTTTAAGAGCTACTTGATACACATATTGTGTCGTGCCGATCCTTTGTGGACTACTTCTGTAATTTCTGACTTTAAAGTCAGAAAACCCCTGCGCCTGCATTGCCGTGTCCTCACTTCCCCTGATGTCACCAGGAGCCTACTGCACAGGCACAGACCATACTGGGCTTGTGCTATACACTCCTGGTGACATCAGCGGGAACGAGGACATGGCAACGCAGGCGCAGGGGTTTTCTGACTTTAAAGTCGAAAATTCCAGAAGTGAACCAGAGGCGGGCCGGAGCATCAGTGAGTGGCTGCACGGGCACAGGATGTCTGCGGGGGATCATTACAAGCCACGGGTAAGTTCAACTCATTTTCCCCCGACCCTCCTACAGTATTCCTTTAAAGCGGGCCTAAACTCAGAATTCCCTCTCTGCTCTAAAAGACACGCAAGAGTATAACATCCTTTAAAGGAAAACATGTATTTGTTACAGCTGATACAAATCCTGAAATACATCTGCACTATTTTTACTTCCTGATTCATGGAAGCAGACATATTTTTAGCATCCCGTGCTTTCAAATGAGATTATCAGCCATTTCTGCCATGACAGTCATGTCACACTGCAGAGAGATTAAATGACAGTGGTGATTAGTCACAGATGAGGGGAAGATTAGACAGGCTAACCTCTCTAAATGCATACAGGGTGCATTTCTTTATGTTCTCCGTCTGCAGTGCCCTGTGCAAGAGTTCTGGTCCATTTTAAGCCAGTCACCAAATGTAAAGACACAGTAATGTGTTCTGACCTGCAATCTCCCCTATACTACAAGGAGACTTTCAGTTTCACATAGTGAAATGATATCAGCAGCAGCAGGGGCAGCATGTGACTCCACACTCTGCATTTTATGCTGAGAAAAGAAGAAGTAATGACCCTTTGAAATTTTTGCAGCAAAACCTCATTATCTCGCCTCTCTCTATCAGCTATCAGCCTTTTAGCTTCTATTTCAGGCAGGGAACACACTAGGTAGAGACGCTGGCATTGCAAAAAACGCCAGTGCTTTTGCTGTTAATGGGAGTCTATGAGCCCCACGTAAAAATGTATATGGGCGCTTTAACGTTCTGCATCATTTTCAAAAACACATGTAAAACGCACATAATGTATCTCAATGGAGTTGCAGAGAATTGCATTTTTACATGCCTTTTTTAGGTTTTTTTGTTTTTAGATTATACTGTATTTTACTCCATTGATAGAAGGCAAATTATGAAAAAACGCACACGCAGCAAAAACGCATGAAAAACACAAACTCAAAACACAATCACAAAACTCTAACACATACAAAAATGCATCAAATAATGAATAAAACGCACATTGCAAAAACGGCATGGCTTTTTGCACTGCCTAGTGTGCCCCCAGCCTCAACCAGACTACATATGACAAGCTGTCAACAAGCTCCTTTTCATAGCCCCAGCTTATCACTAATGTGAACATTTAAAGGAAAACTTAAGAGAGAGGTATATGGAGGCTGCTAGATTTACTTCCTTTTTAGCAATACCAGTTGCCTGGCAGCCCTGCTGATCCTCTGCCCAGTAGCGTCGTGAGGGGGGTGCGACCCGCACCAGGTGGGGTGACCCCAGCCACCCTAGAGGGGGTGCACTCATAGCCAGCGCTGTGTGTGTGCCAGTATGTTGTGCAGCTCAGCTGCAGTGGCAGGGCAGCTAGGAGGTCAGGGTGGTTGCAGCTCGGAGGAGGGGGGTGGTCGGTAGATAATAAACAAACGGAGGGTAATTATACTTTACTCGTCCTGTTGTGATACAACGGCTCCTTCACTCCACTTCTTAGCAGTTGCATGAGCCGTACAGCCAGCCAATCACCTTGCAGGGAGAGTGAAGCCGCATGGTGATTGGCTAGCTGCACAGCACATACAACTTATGAAGAAGTGGAGAAGCTGTGTGTTTCCTAACAGGACCAGGTAAAGTATAGTTACCCTCCGCTCTGTGTTTACCTTGTACAGACCTCCACAGACTGCACGAGCACTGCTGGCTGCTTCTCAGCAGCTGACAAGTGCTGGAAAACCTCCGTGCAAGTCTGTGAGGCACTAGTGTCTGATGTCAGGCAGAGTAACCCCACCCCCTCCCATAGCTGCGTAATCTGAGGCTGGAGCTTCCCCAGGACAGCATGCAGAGCAGACAGCAGCCATAGTGCACCCACCAGGAGATGTACAGGAGAGGAGAGTCTGCAGGGTGTGTGTGTGTGTGTGTGTGTGTGTGTGCGTGCGTGCGTGCGTGCGTGCGTGCGTGCGTGTGTGTGATGTGTGTGGTGTGTGCTTGTGTGTGTGTGTGTGTGTGTGTGATGTCTGTGTGTACAGTGTGTGTGTGTCTGTGTGTACAGTGTGTGTGTGTGTCTGTGTGTACAGTGTGTGTGTCTGTGTGTAGAGTGTGTATGTGTGTGTACAGTGTGTATGGTGTGTCTAAAGTGTGTGGTATATACAGTGTGTGTGTGTGTGTGTGCACAGTTTGTGTGGTGTGTGTGTACGTGTGTCTATGTATAGTGTGTGTATCTGTGTATAGTGTGTGTGTGTATACAGCATGTGTGGTGTATCTATATTGGGGGGCTGCTAACTATCTAACCTATACTGGGGGGCTGTTACCTACCTAACCTATACTTGGGGGCAGCTACCTATCTAACCTATACTGGGGGCACCGACCTAATCTAACCTATACTGGGGGGCAGCTACCTATCTAACCTATACTGGAGGCACCTACCTATCTAACCTATACTGGGGGCAGCTAACTATGTAATCTATACTGGGGGCACCTACCTATCTAGCATGTATTGGAGCACCTACCTACCTAGCTAGCCTATACTGGTGGCAACTATACTGGCTACCTATATTGGAGGCACCTACCCAACTAACCTATACTGGGGGCACCTACCTATCTAACCTATGCTGGGGGCAACTATTCCGTCTACCTATATTATCCCACTGCCTTACTGTTACAGTTACCCCCACCCATGTGATGTCATGTCCACACCCGTTTTTTTGCTGCTGCGCTTTTTTTTTGGGGGGGGGGGGGGTGTCGGTAAATTATCCGCACCGGGTGTCAAACACCCTAGCTACGCCACTGCCTCTGCCTCTAATACTTTTAGCCATAGACCCTGAATGAGCATGCGGGAGATCAGGTGCTTCTGACATTATTGTCAGATTTGACAAGATTAGCTGCATGCTTGTTTCTGGTGTTATTCAGACACTTCTGCAGCAAATAGATCAACAGAGCTGCCAGGCAACTGTTATTGTTTAACCTCTTGAGGACCACAGTCTTACACCACCATACTGACGAGGCAATTTTTCACAATTCAGCACTTCACCGCTCAAACAAGTTATTGCTCGGCAATACAACTAGGCAGCCTGTAAATCTCGCTCATCGTGAGGGTCACGCCATATGGCGTGACGGAGGAACAAGGGAGTCACCCTGGGGCCGCCATCCTGCGTTAGGCAGTTGCAGAATGGTTAAAATGAAATAAATATGGCAGTCTCCATATACCTCTTGCTACAGTTGTCATTTAACACCGATCCTAGACTGCAATGGACATATTTCTATGTTGGGAATAGATTGTGAGCTCCTCAGATGGACAGCCTGTTCATGTTTTGGTAATTCATTTATGAACTTTTTTATATAGCACAGTCCAAGACTAGTATCCGGCATTGCTTGAACAACCAGCTAACATAGAGCTAACTTCCCCCTTAAATACTTATTGACCCTCCAGCGATGTGTAGCAGGCTTCCTGTATCTCCCCACGGGCTCTGAGTGGTTTTCCGGCTTCCCCAGTTGACCCGCATTGGATCATGTGGCATTCCGTACACTGACGCCGGAAGCCGCTTGGAGCTCGTGAGAAGGTACAGGAAAGCTGCTACAGACCGCTGGAGGCTCGGTAAGTATTTTACTGCTAGAGATGTTGCAAACAGCGAACACAAACTTCCACAAATGTTCGCAAACATGCAAACTGCCATAGACTTCAATAGACAGGCACATTTCTGGCCACAAAAGTGATGGAAAAGGGGCCTAACACCTGGACAGGGGCATGCCGGAGGGAATCCATGCCAAAAGTCCCACTAAAAATTATGGAGTTGATGCAAAGTCAGCTTTTAATCCCTAAAGGACACAAATCACATTATGCACAGCTCTGGGTATCAGTGGGCAGTGGAGTGTCTCACACAGAGAGATACAATAGTATTATCAGAATACAGTGAAATAATAATGCAGAGGAATGGTTCTGTGCCTGTAACTTAAAGGAATACTGTAGGAGGGTCGGGGGAAAATGAGTTGAACTTACCAGGGGCTTCTAATGGTCCCCCGTAGACATCCTGTGCCCGCACAGCCACTTACCGATGCTCTGGCCCCGCCTCCGGGTCACTTCTGGAATTTCAGACTTTAAAGTCTGAAAACCACTGCGCCTGCGTTGCCGTGTCCTCGCTTCCCCTGATGTCACCAGGAGCGCACAGCGCAGGCACAGACCATACTAGGCCTGCGCAGTACGCTCCTGGTGCCATCAGCGGGAGTGAGGACACGGCAACGCAGGTGCAGTGGTTTTCAGACTTTAAAGTGAACCAGAGACGAAGCACCCTTGTGTATTTTACCATAGAAATCAGTGGGAACATTAGAGAAAACATTTCCCATGCTCTCTGTTCCATCCTCACTGCTAAAAGTGTCTGTTATCTAGCTGAGATAAGAATCCCGGGCTGAGCATTGAGTCTGGCTTTGCTATAATGACTCAGCTATAATGATTCCTGAGCAAAGCCAGCAGGGGGCAGGCTTGGACTTGAAGACAGCAAAGAACACAGTCTCAGCTATAATTATTCTGTAGCAAAGCCAGACCGACTGCTTAGTCGGGATTCTTATCTTAGAGGTGATAACAGGCAAATTAAACAGAGAACAATGTAACAAAGAGCAGATTAGGTGTTTACAGTCATGTTCCCACTGATTTATAAGGTAAAATACATGAGGTTGCTTCATCTCTGGTTCTCTTTAAAGTCTGAAATTCCAGAAGTGAACCGGAGGCGGGGCCGGAGCATCAGTGAGTGGCTGCGCAGGCACAGGATGTCTACGGGGGACCATTAGAAGCCCCTGGTAAGTTCAACTAATTTTCCCCCGACCCCCCTACAGTATTCCTTTAAAGAGGTAACAGCAGTAGCGTGCATACAGCTCTGGGTGTCAGTGGGCTGTGGAGTGTCATACACAGATAAATGCAATAGTACTATCAGAATCCAGTGAAATAATAATACACTGGAGTGGTTCTGTGCGTGCAACTTAATGAGGCAACAGCAATAGCAGTATTGTGCACACAGCTCTGGGTGACAGTGGGCTGTGGAGTGTCACACACTAAAAAAAACACAGGAGACAGATGTGCTATATAGGGCTGTTTGGGGTGCTTTCACAGCAAGTGAGTAACAATAACTCAAGCCTAGCTAATGCTTTCCCTACCTATCTGCAGCAAGTCTGACCCTGCTCTCGCAGTCAGCAGCAAGCAGACAATGAATCCAATATGGCCACCGCAACTGCTTTTTAGGGGGGTCCAGGAGGGGGTGCTAGCTGATTGGCTGCCATGTGTCTGCTGAATGTGAGGTAAGGGGTCACAATTTGGCTCCATAATGATGTATAGGGGGCAGGTCAAACACGCCATATGTTCGCAGTTCGTGGAGAACGCAAACAGACAAAATTTGCCTGGAAATGTCTGCCAGCGAACCGTTTGGGCCATCTCTATTTACTACCTGCCAGCGCACCCAAAAACCCACAAAAGAGGTCCCCGTTATCCCTCAGGCACGCCGGTTAGTTGAGACTTCAAGTTGCCTGAATTCCGGATAACGGGGACGCTTATATTTTGAGGAATTTCTTATGGTAGATGGCTGTTAAGCCCTCTGGGTCTGGGGCTTTCTTGGCTCCATACACAGGCTAGATCAGTGTCATTAGTAAAGGAATGATCACAGAGAACTATGTGACTTCTGATCATGTGACCATAGAAGTATGTGACATCTGACTGTGACATGGCACGTTTGAAGTAAACAGTGGTGCAACAACATTATACGGAGATATTTAGAGGAAGTTCAAACAAAATGCATCAGAACTCTACATAGGGAGCCATTAGAGGGGCTTATTCAAATTCCGCGGAATATAAATTTACGCATTTCTGATTGGAAATTGGATTTCCGTGAAAACCGCATTACTGCAACTGGGTAATTTCAGGCTAATCACAGAACTTGACAGCATTGGACCAATCAGAGAAAGCAGAAATGTTTTTGGGGCATAAATCAGATTGCCACAGTAATTTTAGAATTTAGACCAATCACAAGTATTGATGATTGTAATCTGCTAATCACGATTATGTAAAATTTTGTGTAATTTTTTGCAGTTACGGTCATACACAATTCCGGTTTGGATGCTTGTTCGGATTCCGCAGAAATGCAATTTCCACATTTCCGATCGGAGATTGCATTTCCGCATCGGAAATTTGGAAATCGGTAATACAAGTGTGGTAGGTGGATTTTCGCGGAAATTTCCACGGAAATTTCCGCTGACTTTAACATTGATTTTCTCAAAAACGACAAGGTTTTTTGAAAGATATTTTCCCCTCTTGTTCCCACCCTTCTCTTCTTCTTAACATACCCTGAAAATGTGGTGTTTCTAGTCTAGTCTGCCTGTCTGTCTAGTCTGTCACCTACGGGGGCTTTGCTATTAACCACTAAAGTCGGTGCTATTTACTGTAATGTAAAATGCTAAAATCCGCATTACCGATATGCGGTATGTCGCCGACTTTAGAGGTTAATAGCAAAGCCCCCATAGGTGCTAGAAACTAGACCTTGTAGTCTTTAAGAAAATCGATGTTAAAGAAATTTCCACGAAAATCTGCATCAGAATGTAGAAATCGGTAGTGGTAATCGGCTGAAGCGTAAATTGGCAATTCCGATCATCCCTACATGCAATTGATTTTGCATAATTCATCCATAATTTTGCAAAATTACACAAAATTTCATGTACTTCCATGCCGACTTTAGTGGTTTATAGCAAAGTCCCCATACATGCTATCATCAAAAAAACACTTTTCATTTTTCTGAGTTTAAAAAACATTTTTTCCTTTGCACTTTCAAAATCAATTATCACAAAATCTACAAGGTCTTTTTGAATTTTTTTTTTTTACTTGTTCCCAAATCCCAATACTCCCCTTAACATACGTAGCAATTTTGGTGATGGTGGGGGGGGTTTCTATTAACCACTAAAGTCGGCACAAAATTATGTAAAATTTCACATAATTACGTGAAATTACAGATGCATTACGTTTACATGCCAAATTAATTATGAATTTTCCATAAATTTCACATTATGTTTTTGCATTGTAATTGTGAATTATGATGTGAAATTACGATTATGCATAATTTGTGCTCATCAATAATCACCAGACTCGAATACTACCAAGTATTTTTGAGTCTTGTGATTTTCCTAAAATTTCTGTGGTATTCTGATTACTGCGGTAAAATTATTTATTCTCTTATTGGTCCAGTACTTCCGAGTCAACTCCAAACAGACAATGCAAAAAAAGTAAAAAAGAAAAAAAAAAGACTCTGGCTCTCTGGACATATGCTTGAGCTACATTAAAAGGCCTTCTTGCAAAAGAGAGCTTGAGAATGCAAGCTGGAACAAATATTGCTGTGCAGGCGTATTGTGTACTACAATTGTTTATTATTTTTCAAAATCCATGTTTTCTACCAGTAAACACAGATATTCATGCCAGCAGATGCACAAGAATGGCTTGGTCTACATGGACATGGATAATGACAGTTTATTATTATTTAACAACTTTTGCATCTTTGCTACGTATATCTACGCCCCTGTATACTTCACTTGCAGATTAGGGGCGTAGATATAAGTATTGTTTACTTACTACCGCCGTTTGTGTTCACTGCGTTGCTCCTGTTCACCTGTGCCGCAATCTTGCTGTTCTATGATCAGTGAATGGGAAACAGCTGTTCCCAAACCCGATCATAGGGCCTGTGATTAACTATTCTTAAAATGAAAGTAAACACATACACACACACTATTTCCTGTCTACTGTATTTTTTGGACTATAAGACTCGCTTTTTTCCCCCAAAAGTGGGGTGAAAAAGTCACTGCATCTTAGAGTCCAAATGCAGGCAGTTCCTGACTTATGAATGCCTGCCAATATGAACCTCCAACATGCAACAATGACGGGATCTCCCTGTACTGTGCCCATGCAGAGGAGGACACAGGGGGACAAACTGGGGACACAAAGAGGCATAGTGGAGGACACCAGGTAGACGACACAAAGGGGCATAGAGGAGGACTCTAGAGGTACAAAGAGGGCATAATTCACAAGATGCCCCTTCACCATGGATGCTCTATATATATATATATATATATATATATATATATATATATATATATATATATATTTCCCCTGTTTTTTAGTCCTCTAAACCTAGGTGCGTCTTATAGTCCGAAAAATACGGGTAAGTGTGGAGACAGCATGTGGCCTTCAGGTAAAAATACACCGTTATATGCTATTAAATAGTAAAATTAAATACATTTGTATGATTTTCTAACTCCTTCCACCCCTACCCAATAGTTATCAAAATAAAACACTTGTTAAATTTTTTTTATAAAATAAAAAAAAAATACATAAATAGTGACCTTAGGGACTTTTTAAAATATGTACGTATGGGTATGTTACTGTTATTTTTGTAAATAAAGGCTTGTAATTAGTGTTATAGTATTACAAAACCACTAAATGGAAAACATAAAATTAAGAAAGAACTTACTACCCCCCCCCCCCCCCCCCCACAAAAAAAAACAGCCTAGTTTGTCCCTCAAAAAATACTATATAGATCATTTCAGTGTGATGAGAAGTGATAGTTATGGAGAAAGAATGAAAGTGACATGAAAATTGCTCTGGTTTTGAAGGGGAAAATACCTGTGGTTTGGAAGTGGTTAAGAAAACACAAATGTGCTAAGTGCTCACAAAGTTATTATAAGCAATCACTCAAAAGCATTAAAAATGCCCAGTTTGAACAACACCAATTCTAAATGCCCTTCTAGGAATGTCTTCTCACTTGTGAGATGGTAATTAAGCATGTATCGTAATAAGGCTGCAGAAAGTAGAAGAAAAAGAGAGCGCTCCTATGGTGGTTTAAACTTCTTTAAAGAGTATCCGTGGTGGGCTAAAAAACTGCAAAAAAAAATTAGGCTACCTGATCCGTGGGGCTGAGCGGATCAAGTAGCCACAAAAACCGCCACTCCCCGCCGCTTCCATGGGCTGCAGTAGCCCACCTTCACTTTTGTGACTCCTGGGTCACGTTGCTGCGCTGAGAGACTGTGTTATCGCTCATAGCGTGCAGGGAGGTGGGGGAGCGGCAGGAGGTGCAGCCAGGGGAGAGAGCTGCCCAGTGGCAGCTCAGAAAACTCTGTAAGAACGCCCCTGGCGGGCATTTTAAACAGGGAATTCCTCTCTATTTACCTCCGAGTTAGTGACAAATCTTGTCGCTAAACTCAGGGGGCTATAGCATGGCAGTGAGGGGGGGCTGGGCAGAGAGCGGTGGTTGGGGGACACAGAGCCATGTCATTAGGCAGAGAACATGCCTCTGTGTCCCATCTGTCCCCCGAAGATCCACCTTGGGTTCTCTTTAATCAAAACGCAATCAATAGTTGCACTTACATAATTAGTAGATAATACCGTTCAGGTCTAGCCTTTATCCCCTGGGTCTGGCCAGGACCTGGGACCGCTGATGGAAGTCGTTGGCTTTAAACATAGTATACTTTCCCTTTTAGTTACATAGTTACATAGTTATTTTGGTTGAAAAAAGACATACGTCCATCGAGTTCAACCAGTACAAAGTACAACTCCAGCCCGTCCCCCACATACCCCTTTAATCAACTGGATGTTGTCTGATCTCCTATCTTTAGGAATTACAACCTCTTCTGGACAAAACTGTACTTATCAAGTGACAACTCTGGCTGTGGAGTATGGAGGATCTGTTACCATCCCGTGTTCTTACTCTGATCCTGAGGACTGGGAGGATAATACCAAGATAGAATTTCACTGGTGGGAGACATCTGGAAGAAACTGTTCATCTTCCACAGAGAAGGTCCTTTCTGGAAATGTTTCTGAGAGGTATAAGGGGCGTCTCACCATAGAGAGAGATTCCAATTGGAAGAGGACAGAAAATCTCATAATAACAGAACTCAAAAATTCAGATGGACCAAGGTTCTGCTGTGGAATATCCAGTGTTGCACTTAACTTTACACTGAATAATAGTTTTGGGACCCTTCTGCAATTTACAGGTGAATACATATTAATTTACATTTAATAACTATGCCAATTAACTACATGTAGTACATTTATGAAATATAGCAAAAAGAATATACTGGACATTTGTAGTCAGGGAAGTTTCTGGCCTTTTTGTCATCCCAGGCAAGAAAGCAAACTCCCACATATATATATATAATTCATAATTTGACATATTTTGATGATTTTTTTTTTATATGTTCCAGAACACATGAAGCACACTATGATCAACAGTGTCCAAAATGTGCTACCATACTAAAATGTTGTAAACACTGGTATAATTGACGAGAGCTGTGTAGACATACTGTACATTTTACCATGGTTTTGTGAATCAAACACATCTGCCTTCCTTGAGGAAGCCACAATTCTAACCTTGTTGGTTAGAATTGTGGCTTACTAATTTGAGGTGTGTGCTTTCATTCCTTGAGAAATCCCAACCTGGCAAATTGCAATGGCTCAGCGGTGGTGGCTCCAACAAAGGCAGATCTTGTTTGGGTAGAAATACCCCCTCTTTGCACTGACACGGTTTCTGGGTATTAGCAGTAGGGTATTGTACCGTGTTAGCCATCAGTAAAAGCAAGACGTTTTAAATCAGGATGATACCATTTATTGGCTAACTACAAATGAATAAGAATAAACAAGCTTTCAGCCTTGCAGCCCCGACGAAGGCTGCAAGGCCGATAGCTTGTTTATCCTTATTCATTTTTAGATAGCCAATAAATTGTATCCAGTGGCGTAGCTAAGGAGCTGCGGGCCCCGATGCAAGTTTTGCAATGGGGCCCCGCAAGCACTCTATACATAGCAATTGATACGGCGCACCAAAACCTGCCAATGGAAACTACAGTGTCAGAGGTGCAAGAAGGGGATGGGAAACAGTTTGTTAATGATTACCACTGTTCAAAGTATCTATAGAAGGGATTATTATGAGCACAGGACCAATAGAGAGATAATACTGTAGTTGAGGGATGGCCCTTCGGGGCCCCTCTGGCCCAAGGGCTCCGATGCGGTCGCTACCTCTGCACCCCCTATTGCTACGCCCCTGATTGTATCATCCTGATTTAAAACGTCTTGCTTTTTCTGGGTATTGGATCCCTTGTGGTTTCCCTTTTGGGTGTCTTCAGGTGAACCTTTTTTTTTGACATTTTATCGCTGATTGCCCTACCATGCATAGCTTTGTTATTTTAAGTGTTTTTAATTCAGTTGTGGCTGTTCAATGAAGATGCTGTTTTGATATTCAATTATACACCAGTTTGGTGCGGTTGAGGATTAGCTTTTGCTTCTATGCTCCACCCAAAAAAAAAAAAAACACGTTTCACGGGACCTTCCAGCTTCCTCAGGTCAATATGAGTCAGTGTCTGTGCTGTGTATCTCTGTTTCAGAGAGCCTATGGGGTTACCTTTGCAACTACATCCAGTGGTCCTTTGTTTTTTTTTCTGGAGGGTGACCCACGTTGACCCAGTCGAGTCATCGTGGATATGGTCTTTCTCCACATGCTCAAAATTGTGGTTGCCTCCCTCTGTCCCCTTGTCCCACTATCTGTTCCCACCCTCCTCCTGTGCTCCCCCAGTCCAGTATATAAAGGCAGAGTATAACGCAGCAGAAGCTGTGCTCTAACCTCCCCTCTGGAGTCCAGCGCTGTGCCTGTGTGACTATCCTGTCTGTTTTTTGCTCCCTCTAGTGCTGGCTCTCCTCATGTAGCGTGTAATCCCTGTACATATGGTAGGAGATGCTGGGCACTAGGGCGAGTGGACAGGTGGAATCACAACACTGGACCCCAACAGAGAGGTGAGAGCACAGCTTCTGCTGCACTATACTCTGTATTCACACACTAAGCTGGGGTAGCGCAGGAAGGAGTGTGCAACAAAATGAGACAGGTTCGGCAAGTTGTTTGTATCTCAGGGACTCCCTGTATTATGCATCCACCCATCCAGTTCCTGTAACCACCATATAGGCCTGCACGGAATTCACTGTCCCTGCTTGGTGCTCCAGGTCCTGCTAGATGCTGGATGGTCGCTCTCCTGCAGTACGATAGACTGAAATCTGAAAAGCTATTACCTCCAAAGCAGGTCTGACTAATAATGGGTAGGATGCTGTGTTCTATTTTAGTGTTTTAAAATATTACTAAAAAATAAAAAAGAGAGGTAATTGCTTATCTCTCCAGAAGATATAACAGTTCAACTGCAAAATGTTTAGTCTTTAGCCCCCAAATATCTCCAACAAAGTCATAGGCAGCAGATTTATAGACTGCTCCTCCCACTCTCTCTGTACTTCTGTTCCCTTAAAGGACATCTGAGGTGAAAATAAACTGATAAGTTAACAATAGTATCTATCTTTTTTCTCCTAAAAATGATTGTTTTAGCTACCCCACAGTTTTATTTTATATTTAAATCTAGTTTTTAAGTTTTTTTTCTCTTGCATTGTCTCTGCTCAATGATACATTCATTGAAGTTCACCAGAGCTAAAATCTATGAACTATTGACCCTTTTTATCTCTTTTATGCTTTAAGAAGCCATTTACTGCCCAGAAAGTGTTTTATGTCTGTAATTACTTATCAGTGAGTGTTATGCTACAGTCCGACACAGTTCCTATCCAAACAGAAACTGCCACTTGCATACCTGATTTTTAACTTTTTCAGGCATAGAAAGAAAAAAAGGACACAGCCTAGTTATTTGTGTGCTTGGCACTATACATACACATGTCTATCTCATCATGTCACATGCCACCTTGGTTGTCCTTTAACCATCTGAACCTGAACCACAAAGTTACTCCACTGCTGTTTGCTAATATAGGAAAGGTAACTGCTACATATTAATAGGAAGTGAACATATTTGTATACCTTTTTATCTAGTTATCCACTTCCCTTGGTCTGTAGTGTAATTCCTATGTTGTAGAAAAGGTGGACTTACAGCATAGGTTTATAATCTGAAAAAGGAAAAAAAAAAAGGGCCCGCAGACGCCTTGTAAAAAGGTGCCGCTTTAGGCTCTCATTCTAAAAGCCGTTATTTGTGGCAATGGGTGGAGATTTTGCCACAGGGAGGCACCCAATACATTAGCAGGCGCCGGGTCTTTCTGCTATGCAAAGCCGCAATCTACATAGTGGAAAAACTCGGCACCCACTATTTTATGGGGTGCCTCGTTGCGCCCAAATGTACCCTCATTGCCAAAAACAGCTCTGGGGGCGGTTAAGGTTTAGGCACCACCAGTAAAAGGGGGGGGAGGGGTCGGGGGTAAGGATTAGGTGCAGGGGTGGCTAGGTAGAGGGACATTTCAGTGTTAGGTATCGGTAGAGAGAGGGATCTGTGTTAGGCATTGGTAGAGGGAACAGTTGCGTAGCTAGAAATGACGGGCCTCATAGCAACATTTTCATGCGACCCTCAGAACTAGGTACTCTTTAGCAACCTGCCCCTATGGATATAAGTTGATTGGCCAATTTACATTCCCAAGCAATGTACACTGTGTGTAGTCCTTGGGCTAAGAGACAAGGGCCTCAATTCTGGTAGGGTTATCAAACAAATTACCTCATGTGAGGCAATTTACCTCATGAGGTAATGACATTTAGCAATTCTCATAGTTTGTAGTCATGTTTTATCTCATGAGGTAAATTGAGGTAATTCATGAGGTAATTTACTGGAAATTACTATTCTCATGGAAATTAGGGAGCATGTTAGCACATAATTTACCGATCAGTTTAAGACCTGCCTGTACCTGGAGGTAAAGTCAATTTGTACGCATTTTGCAGTTTTTAGTGGAGTTCCTATTGCTGCTTTAGTAGAGTTCCTATTCAGGCTGTGTAATAGAAAAGAATAGTAGAAATAAAACTCAAAGGGCTCGATTCAGTAAACCGTGCTAAGTGTTAGCACGCCTGTGAAAAGCCCTATATCATGCCTAAAGTTAGTTAAGGCATGATAAATTCACATCTAAAGACTTTAGGCGTGATAACTAAATTCACATCGCGCGCACAGTCCCGCACGCAAAACTTTGTGCGCACACCGCGAAAACAGCGCACCCGGTGCGCCTATAAGGTCGCATTGGGTGCGACCTTAATGTCGCACCATGTGACGTTAAAGTCGCACGCAATGCGACCTTATAGGCGCATCAACGCACCGTTTTCGTTGCACCGCGATGCGACATTTCGCGCACACCGCGCTGTGGGCACGCAAAGTTTTTAGTGTGGGACTTTGCGCGCGATGTAAATTTAGTAAACGGTGCTGACCCAGTTAGCACCCTAGTTATCACGCCCAAACTTTTTAGGCGTGCTAACTGGGTTAGCACCATTTACTGAATTAAGCCCAAAATATTTACTGGATTTTTTTTTTTAATAAGGGATGCCTATAAATATACTTGGCATAGGTTGCTACATAATCAAATACACTCCCCCCCCTCAAAATAAAAACAACAAACATCTTCCAAAGACTATCCTAACTTATGGAAGACAATTAAAGACTACTATTATTTATTTATTGCATGCTTACTGCTGAAATACCTCATGTTTTACCTCACTTCTTGCATTTACCTCATGTTTTACCTCATGTTCGGAAATGGAGAATAATCTTTCAGAATTGCAAAAAAAAAAAGAGGAAAATACTTCATGAGGTATTTTACCTACAAAAAAATATTTACCTCACATAGCTTCCAGAATTGAGACCAAGATCAGAGAGTGGAGAAACAAAGGAAAGTTAAAAGTGAGCAGCACATCTAATACCACCTGGGCCCCCTCTTCTCCAGGGCCCCATAGCAGTTGCTATGGCTGCTATAGCTATTGCTACACCCCTATGAAGAAAGGTTCTGTGTGAAATTAGGGTTAGGTTCAGAGATAGCAAAATATCGGTAAAGATTACCGATATTAGACTATTGAAATTCAGTAGTAAATATTGCTAATTTACCGATATTCTACTAGTGGCAATCACCAGTGCCCTTTTTTTCCAGGTGCCTTTTTTTCATGTACCCTCATAATCCCAGTATTATCTTCCACTACACAAATGTCACATCCCTCCTGGGCATTTTCTGGAATAAATGGGTATTTTATGACATTTTAGAACAGAAAGGCAGCATACTGTAGTGAAAATAACATAGTGAATAAAATATCTTTTTTTTTTTTTTTTTTTTTTTTTTTTACAATATTTTTCCAATATTAGGTCAGTGTTTGCCCATTGTAATTTTTTTTTCTTCCCGATTTACATTCTGAAATGTATCATAGAGTGCAACATCTTTAGTCCTGGCAGAGGATGTCTATGAAATATTTGGCTACTGAGAGTTTCTAAGCCAGTACAAAATATATCTGGTCTCCCAGAATGCTCAGGGGCGGGGGAAAGAATTCCACAAAGTTAATCAGGTTAGGCAAAGCATCACTGGGAAGGAGGGGCTACATTCAACCTACAGTAATATATAGTTATAGGAAGTGTTTCTGATGCTAAAACCAGGAAAATTACTGTAAAAGTGGGTATCCTGAATAATTATCTGCATTCTACTATATGTCACTACGGGGCCTCTTTAAAGAGGAGCTGTCAGCCATACTATCTCAGAAAAAAACACATTTATAAGTAGATACATACTTGCTCTACTTACATAACATATGTATTGCACTGTCCATGTTTTGATTTTAGTGATTTTACTACAGTAGAAAAAGAGAAAATCCCTTTTACCATTTCCCATTTTAACTGTGGCTATTTTAAAGCCAATCCTTATATCATTTCCTCCCTTACTCTCCTCTGCCTGATTGTGTATGCATTGCCCACCCTGCACTATAGAAAGTGCATTGTCTCAGCATGAGAAATATTGGCCAATCAGAGAGGAACAGAAGTGTGGGAAGGGAAAACAGGAGGGAAAGAGGCTTCAGCCAATCAGGCTGCATTAGTTAAGTCTGAGGGGAAAGTAGAGAAGCAAAAAAGGACAACCCAGCATGCCCTGCAACTTCCTTTTTGCGGCAGTGTACCAAATAAGAGTCAGGTAAACTGGGGAATCATGCCTATGATGAGTCATACCAACGAAACTAGTCGGGCGGAGCCTAGCAGGACGGGAGATGCTAACTACATGTGTTGCTGTTTGATTATATGCACATTTTAACTTGTGAAATGTAAGTGCACTACTTTTAATGGTTTATTTGAATAAACGTTATTACGCTATGGAAGCATCCTTTTGAGTTTGAAGGTCTGCTGGAAACTTTGAAGCTGCTGGATATTGGATGAACAGGTGCAATAAGCTGGTCTGTGCTGGGTCAGCCATTCAATCTGGTGAGAGGCTTTAACCTCCTGAGCATTACGCTGCTCTAGAGGTTTTGTTTGCTGAGTCCCCCAGTCTAAAATTAATAGCTTTAATGGCTTCATTGTAAGTTAGCTAGCACTAGGCTAGCTTGTTTAGGTCACCCGCGATCCAGCGGTTATATACATTACCCAGCCTGGCTCCAGTGATCGGCGCAGCCTCCCCGCACAGCTCCGGTCTCTCTATGGGCAGGATCGTGTCTGTGCATGACGTCATGTGCAATCCTCCCCATAGAGAGACCGGAGCTGTGCAGGGAGGCTGTGCCGTTCGCTGGATCCAGGTTGGGTAATGTATATAACAGCTGGATCGCGGGTCATCTAGGGGTGCCAGCGACCTAAACAAGCTAGCCTAGTGCTAGCTAACTTACAATGAAGCCATTAAAGCTATTAATTTTAGACTGGAGTACACCTGAGGTCAGCAAAACCCCTGATGCGGCATGCCTGACACAGTGTCAGGCATATCACTTAGGAGGTTAATATCATTCAGGTGTGGGTTCACACGTGTGGCGGTGCTGGAAGTTTGAAGCTTCTGAATACTGTATGAATAAGCGCAATAAGCTGGTCTTTTTTGGGTCAGCCATATAATCCGGTGAGAGGCCTATATACTATTGAGGGGTGGGTTCACACATGTGATGGTGCAGTGTGCGGGAGCACTCAAGGGGCCATATGCAATTCGAGGAGATAAGAAGCTGAAAACATGCGAGCTTCTTATCTCCTCACATCGCTCAGGATTTACCGGCAAATTCAATTGCCAGTTTCACCTGAGCGATGTCCTTGCGTAAAGGAGCATAACTCAGGCGAATACTAGGTATTCGCCGAGCGATGCTCCTGTGTGGCCAGCGATGTGGAGTGAGGCATTTGTGCTGTGGAGCTGTCCTTCAGCACCACAACACTGCTGCCTCGCTCCCGGGAAGATGCGCGCGCATCGTCGCAAGAGCCAGCGCATCGTTGCAAGGCTCATACCCGCCGCCCGTCGCCTTCTGCCGCTCGTCGCTACCGCGGGACCTTCAGAAGATACATACCTCCATCGTTCCGGCTCGCCGCATGTCCCACGCCGCTCCTCCGCTCATCTCTGTGACTGTGAGTATTCTTGAAGCCGGCAAAGCATCTTTGAGTCTCCCGCCGGGGCTCCCCATTCCTCCACTAGGTGGCCCAATGAGAATCATCCTGATTCTAATTGGACCAATGAGAATCAGGATGATTCTCATTGGGCCACCTAGTGGACGAATGGGGAGCCTCGGCGGGATACTCAAAATTGCTTTGCCGGCTCCAAGAATACTCACAGTCACAGAGCTGAGCGGAGGAGCGGCGTGGGACATGCGGCGAGACGGGAACGATGGAGGTATGTTTTTTTGTTACATTTTAAATAGGTAAGGAGTCAAAACTGACTCCTTTACCTATTTAAATCACTGGCATCTGGGGTTTCCTTAGTAAAGGAGGCTCCCAGATGCCAAAATCAGCCCGCTGACAGCAGCGATAGGTCTTTTCGCCTGCTCAGAGCAGGTGAAAAGTTAGCACCTATGTTTGCCGGTGCAAAATGCAATTGCATAGGGGGAAAGGAACTTGCTGGGCGATTATATCGCCCAAGCGAGTTCTTTTCCGCCCTGGGGGGTGTTAAATGCAATTGCATTAGGCGACCTTGCTGACGCCTAATTTAAGAACTCGGCAGCACTTAGCGCTGGCGAGTTTGGTAATTGCATAGGGCCCAAGGTGTTAAACTGTTGTGAACATACCACACCATAGGAGTGTTTTCTTTCTATTTTCTTGGAGCCACTGCAAAGTTTGCCGACAGAAGGAAGTTTGCTGGCCGGGCCAAAAGTGTAATTGATAATCTTATTCTGATTAGCCTGGAAATCTGGTGAGCATATTACACAACTGCTGCTGTTGTAGAGACATCTACAGTTCATGAACTGCAACCATTGAAGTGGGACTTATTACATTTGTTGAGCGCTAGACCTATTATAACCGTTGTCTAAGCGTTCAAAATACGATCTGGCATTTATGTTGTGCTGTAATTACAGTTCCCTGTTGGAATAATTTCTAAGGAGCGCACTACTCTGTTACATTTATAAACTGGGGAATGATCATTTATGAACAAGAAAAGTAATAGTGATTTTAACTTTTGGATTGCCTGGTTAGCATCCTTATTACTTGTTAACCAGATAAAAATAAAGATTTGATTTTTTATGTTATGCCCCACAGTTACACTTTAATGACAAAACCAAACTTCTAATATTCAGGACCTAAAAAAATTCCACTACAGGTCATTTTTAAAAAGACACTGAAGCGAAAAAAAAAAATGATGATATTATGATTTGTATGTGTAGTTCAGATAAGAAATAAAACATTAAGATCAGATACATCAGTCTAATTGTTTCTAGTACAGGAAGAGTTAAGAAACTCTAGTTGTTATCTCTATGCAAAAAAACCATTAAGCTCTAGGACTTTCAAAGTCATGGAGAGGGCTGTCTTCTGGACTTTTATTAACTCAAGTGTTAGGCCTGGTGCACACCAAAAACCGCTAGCAGATCCGCAAAATGCTAGCAGATTTTGAAACGCTTTTTCTTCTTTTTCTGTAGCGTTTCAGCTAGCATTTTGCGGTTTTGTGAAGCGTTTTTGGTGTAGTAGATTTCATGTATTGTTACGGTAAAGCTATTACTGAACAGCTACTGTAACAAAAAACGCCTGGCAAACCGCTCTGAAGTGCCATTTTTCAGAGCGGTTTGCGGTTTTCCTATACTTAACATTGAGGCAGAAACGCCTCCGCAATCCAAAATCTGCATCAGCCCGGGAGTATGCGTTTCTGCAAAACGCCTCCCGCTCTGGTGTGCACCAGCCCATTGAAATACATTACCCTAGCGGATCCGCACCCGCAAGCGGATCGCAAACCGCAGCCAAACCGCTCTGGTGTGCACTAGGCCTATGTGAACAATTTTCTTTTTCTCTGCCAGAGGAGAGGTCATTAGTTCACAGACTGCTCTGAAAGACTCATTTTGAATGCTGAGTGTTGTGTAATCTGCACATATTATAGAGTGATGCAATGTTAGAAAAAACACTATATACCTGAAAATAAAAATATGAGAATATTTTCTTTGCTGCTAATCTTCTAGTAATTATTCATAGTACACAACCAATTCACGATATCATTTTTTTTTTCGCTTCAGTGTCTCTTTAAGTCATCAGTTATTAGTCACGCAATGAAGGCGAGGAGAGGCACAATATCACAGAGCAGAGGTAGGTAGACTATGCGGGGACTCTTGGAGACACCCAGAGTAACTTTGAGTCTATGGCCCTGAATCACTAATCCATAATAAAATTGCCATTCTGTTTGTGCCATGCAGGCTACACTTGAAACACCCATGTTGAGTACATGACGCAAGTTGTACTAATGGTGGCCACTAATGATCCAATCTTTTTCATCCAATCTTACCATTTCTATGTAGTATAAGGGAACTGCCTAAATTATGCATTCAATATATTCGCTCAGTTATCCTTATACTACATAGATTTGGTAAAATTGGATGAAAAAGATTGGATCGTTAGTGGCCACCTTTAGAGTGCAACACTTATTACATTGTTTGCATAAACACCAGTAAAATTGCCAAACCCTGTCTGCATAATTTAGTTATCCCCCCCCCCCATTTTTTTTCTTTCTCTGTTTCAAAGAGTTAAACATCAGGCATGCAAGTGACAGTTTCCGCCTGGGTTGGGACTATGTCAGACTAGAGCATAAGATATTTGGGAAAGAAGCAGGCGGTTTACTTCCAGCAAACAGAAGGAGCGATCAGTGTGGCAGGGTAGAAGAGGGGAAGGATAAAGGTGCTGCTCTTGGTATCCACCTCGGTGGCAAAAGTATCTGTGTTTGAGACAAGAAGAGACAGAGCGCACTCAGGGGAACAGTACAGCAGTAGATTGGGTGAATTCAGAATAATCTCACCTCTAGAAGTTGCTGGTGAACTTGTACAGGAGTAGCCAGCGTGTAGGCTTTTATCCCTCTAGCCAGGGATCAGGCACAAAGGCAGCTGGATTCCTCCTTCACTCGGATGGTTGTTGGCAGGCAGCGAGCGGCTCTGAGGTTGTACACCCTGTCTGTGTGCGAGTCCGCTATATGCGGTTGCACAAACAGATTGTGGTGGATTTCAAAGCATCAGCTCCAGGATTGAGGGATCTAAAAGCAAAGCTCCACGCTGCTCCATGAGTCTTGCACAGGCAGTTCACGGGCAGTTGGAGTGGTAGTCTGATTGTAATGCAGCAATGTGTGTAGGAAAGAAGAAACGGCGGCTGCCGTATAGTGTTAAGATTTATTAAAATATATTGCAACGCGTTTCAGGAGACCAAGTCCTCCTTTCATCAGGCAAAGAGTTCACTACCACTCCAACTGCCCGTGAACTGCCTGTGCAAGACTCATGGAGCAGCGTGGAGCTTTGCTTTTAGATCCCTCACTCCTGGAGCTGATGCTTTGAAATCCACCACAATCTGTTTGTGCAACCGCATATAGCGGACTCGCACACAGACAGTACAACCTCAGAGCCGCTCGCTGTCTGCCAACAACCATCCGAGTGAAGGAGGAATCCAGCTGCCTTTGTGCCTGATCCCTGGCTAGAGGGATAAAAGCCTACATGCTAGCTACTCCTGTACAGGTTCGCCAGCAACTTCTAGAGGTGAGATTATTCTGAATTCACCCAATTTACTGCTGTACTGTTCCCCTGAGTGCGCTCTGCCTCTTCTTGTCTCAGACTAGAGCATAACTCTTACTAATACAACCATAAAACACTTTTCTAGCAGGAAATAGCTTCTGAGGGCAGAACAGAGATAAAAAGGGGAAATGGTGCATCGATTTTAGCTCTGTCATGCTTAAATGAATGTGTCATTGAACAGAGACAATGAATTAGTGAAAACTTAAAAAGTATATTTAAATATAAAATACAACAGTGGGAGACCTCAAAAAGTCATTTTTTAGGTGAAGGATAGATATAACTGTTTATCTCATCAGCTTATTTTCACCTTGGGCTTGATTCACAAAACGGTGCTAACTGTTAGCACGGCTGTTAACATGGCTTTTTGCGCGTTTTCGCGTGAAAAAACGGGTTTAATGCAAAAACGGTTATCGCATGTAAAAATTTGTGTCCGTGCGTTAACGCAAATTTTTCACGTGTTAACTCTCGCATTTGCACATTAATGCAAATTTATTGAGCAAACGCAACCGTTAACGTGCGAAAAATTGGCGTTAACGCGTGAACGTGAATTTTTGCACGAGATAACCGTTATTACACGAAATTTTGCGCGAAGCACTTTTCACAGCATGCTAACAGTTAGCACCGTTTTGTGAATCAAGCCCCTTGTGTTTCCTTTAACCACTTTTCCCACCAATACAGTATATCTACATCCACTGTGACTTCATTTAAGCCACAAGGACGTAGATATACAATTTTCCCCTGCAGTACAGCTGTGCACGATCGGGCAGGCTCCGTGCATGCCCCCTGGCACTTTCAGCTGCAGTACTAATTGGTGTAAGGAAACATGTTCCCTTTAAGCAAACTAGTCCCCCCCCCCCCCTCTCATTGATGAACGATCACTGCAGCAGCCAACTACAGTGATCCTACATCTGTCCCCCTCCGTGGCCAGATCACTAGAAGAAAGAAGCTGCAAGCAGCCTATCTCACCTCGCCCAGTTCCTGCAATCATCCTGCAGCCTGAGACTCGATTCACCGCTCTGCATTCAGCCTCGTGATGCTGAATCATACTCCCCAACAGTCCCGAATTTTGTTGGACCGTCCCGATTTTAGGGGGCTCTCCCGCAATCCTGATGTGGCCCCCTTATGTCCCGGCTGCCGGCAATGGGCAGAGAGCGGGGAGAAAAGATCGAGACGCCAGCCGGCAATATAAGATGCAGAATGCCAGTATTCACAATGTATATTCATTCGTACCTCCCTCCCACCCTCCCTCTGAATGTGCCCCCGTGTCCCCTGTTTGCAGAGTATAAAGTGCACTGTGGAGCGGCGTTCATCTTACCATTCATCCTCGTCGGACCAGCATCAGCTTTCTTCTGCTTCCTGTGACGTCACAGGAAGCAGGAACCAACAGAGCCAGATGCCGGCGAGGATGAACGGTAAGATGAACGCCGCTCCGCTGCGCACTTTATACTCTGCAAACAAAGGACACGGGGGAACATTCGGAGGGAGTGTGGGAGGGAGGTACGAATGAATATAAATTGTGATTACTGGCATTCTTCATCTTATATTGCCGGCTGGCGCCTCGATCATTTTTTTTTTAAATAATTTCTTTAAACATTCTTTATGGAATGCGGGACTAGGGGTGTATTTGGGGTGTGGTTAGGGGTGTGGCCTTAATGTCTCGGTTTCTCTTTCCTAAATGTTGGGAGGTATGCTGAATATCTCAGTCCTGGCTTGATGATGTCATCAAGCTGGGGCCCCAAATGTTTGGCAACATGCGGCTAAGTGCAGAGCAGTGTATTAAGGCTCCGGCTGCAGGGTGATCGTGGGAACGAAGCGAGGTGAGACAGACTCCTTGCAGCTGCTTTTTTTTTTAGCAATCTGGACATGGTGGGGGCTTCCTGAGTAGGGGGGCACATCTGGCAATCAAAATGGGGGCTGAGGAGATCGGAAAGGGAAGGGAGGGGGGTACATTTCACTAAAGAACATCTGGGTAACTGGAGGGGGGGACTCTGATAATAGAGGCACATTAGGTTACCAGGGGAGGGGACAACCCAATACTGGGGCCACATCTGGGTATAATGGGGGGTTGCTAATCCTGGAGACAAATCTGACTATAATGAGGGGAATTAATCCTGGGTGCACATCTGTCTATCTATACTGGGGGTGGCAAATGCAGGGGGCACATCTGGCTATACAGGGTGGACTAATACTGGGAACACATCAGGCTATCTATACTGGGGGGACAAAAACGGGTGGCATGATTTTTTTTTTAGTAACACTGATTTTTATTAAGCAGATTAAATAATACACAAAGACCGTTAGAAGATTGGAAGTTAACTTACAAATCATATAAAATTTAAGAGTCAGTGATGTAAGAGTCTTAGGGTGAAAAGTTCTTCAGCCAGTCTTCATGTGGCTCGTAGAATTGTTTACTTCTCTGAGATGGATTTTAATAATATACCTATTTCTTTAAAGAAGTAGACAGCCTTGTATATGGGAGGGGGGAGGGAGGGAGGGGTATGAGGGGGGGGGGAGGGATTAGGGGGGGGGGGTAGTGTAATAGGGATAAGGGAGAGAGGAGTTTAATTATTATTAAAGGTCAACCAGCTAAATAATCAGCAGATAGCAACAATTGAAAATAAAGAACTGATGGACAACAGGTCCAAGTGGGTCACGATGGTCAGATATCCCGCATATCAGTTTTGATAGTTACCTCAGATGAGGTTAGTTCTATTTAGAGATAGAGGGAAGGAAGGGCCTAATAGAGAGGATTGTATAGAGTCCTTGTATTGGGTATAGAGGGGATGATATGGGGATTTGTTTTTCCCTCAACTACCACATTCACTCCAAAGCCCATTCGTCTCCTTCAGCATCCCAAAAAGATTTAAGCATATGTTCTACTCAGCTAGATAATAAAAGTGGCAAACACGCTGCACCATTGACATCACAGGACAGTTGCCTATAAAACTAGACTTCTGACTCTGGGCTCAAGCTTCATTCATCTTACAGATCGTTATCTTCATCTGGCAGTGCTGTGGTCTGGGGCAACCTATATATCATGTTCATGTGGTGTTGCCAAGGCAGGATCCATATCCACTTCGGGTGGGGTATGGGGAGGCATGGCTAGAGACTCAAGGTTTGGGTCCCCTATCAGCTTCCTGGCAAACCCCAGGGTAAATAGGGTACCGGCTCATTTTAGAGAAGGGTGGGTGGTCAGGGTCCCCTTTTTTTTTTTTTTTTTTTTTTTTAAGGGGGTATGTAATCTGAGGAGTTAAAAGTCCATGGGTCCCAGATCTTATGGAATCTGTCTTCGGAGTCTCTCAGAGAGGCTGTCATTTTCTCCATAGTTTTATACCAGGTAATTTTAATTTTTATCTCTAAGGTTGTGGGTGGAGCTATTTGGTTCCATGCGGCTGCTATGGAGAGTCTGGTGGCTGTCAGGATGTGGGTAATTAGACGCATAGAATGTGTAGGGACACCAGGTATGGTTTTACCCAGTAGCATATAAAGGGGATCGTGAAGGATAAAAGTGTCAGTGACATGTTGAATCAAAGATTGGATGTCTCTCCATAATGTATCAATGAGAGGACAGAACCAGAATATATGTGCTAGGGTGCCTTTATTTCCACATCCTCTCCAGCATAAATCAGAGGGTCCATTGTATATTCTGGAGAGTCTATCTGGGGTGAGATACCAATGGAAGAGGATCTTGTATATGTTTTCTTTTATTTGTGTGCAGATGGAGCTATGTTTAGCATTTTCCCAGATGTCTGTCCAGTCCTCCAACGTGATAGAAGTAGAGAGAGCGGACTCCCATTTAGCCATGTAAGGGTGAGAGGGGGTGAGGGAATTTGATTTAGTCTGAAGAAGAGAGTAAATTTGTGATATCAGTCCTTTTTGGTGTCCTCTAAAGTTACATAAACGCTCAAAATGTGTCCAGGAAGGGATTACGTTTGCCCCCTTGGTGGTTTTTTGGAGAAAGTGTTTGATCTGGTAGTACTCTAGGTACATCTGAGGGGAGAACTGGGTCTTTTCTTCTAGTGCTGTTCTATCCCAAATTTTACCCGTTAAAGGATTAATCCAGTCTCTAAGGTTAAAAAAGCCCAGATTGAACCAGCGGGCCATAAATTGTTTTGAGATTCCAGGGGGAAAGGACTGATTTCCAAGTATTGGGAATAGCGGGGAGGGAGTGGACCTAAGCTTGGCAGTAGACATAGTGTTCCTCCATATGCGAGCTGAGAAGGATATAGTAGGTAGTGTAATAGTGGGGGGGAGTTTTGGAGGAGTTGGTGACCAGATAAGTGAAGCTAAAGTGGTTGGTAGGATGCTTGTAGCCTCTATTAGGGCCCATTTAGTAAAAACTCTTGGGCTGGTCCATTCGGTAAGTTGTCTAAGGTGGGTGGCCTGATAGTAAAGCTTCAGGTGGGGGACTGCCAAACCTCCTGATTCTCGTGGGGAAAGGAGTATATTTTTGTGGACTCTCGGGTGTTTGTGGTTCCAGATGAATTTGAAAAACTCAGTTTGTAGTTTGGAGAGTTGGGTTGAAGGGACTTGGACTGGCAGTGTTTCGAATAGGTATAAGAGGCGTGGGAGGATGTTCATTTTTAGAGAGTATATTCTCCCCATCCAAGAAATTTTATATGCTGTCCACTTGTGTAGGTCCTTAAGAATGGTCTGGATGAGTGTAGGGTAGTTTTGTTTATATAGTGTGGAATATGTAGGTGTGAGGTTTATTCCTAAGTATTTGAGGGCGTGTATTTTCCATCTATAAGGGTAGTGAGCTTTAAGGGAGGACAGTAGGGTGGGGGGTATTTTGATAGGGAGAGCTTCTGTCTTATCTTGGTTTAATTTGAAACCTGAGAGGGATTCATATTCTTTTATGGTGGAGTGCAATGTCGGGAGAGAGATAAGGGGTTGTGTGATTGTGAGCAGGACATCATCCGCAAATAAAGATATCTTTTGATCATGTTTGCCTTGTCGAACCCCATGTATATTCGGGTTCAGTCTAATAGCTGAGGCTAGAGGTTCGATGCTTATGGTGAACAATAAGGGGGAAAGGGGACATCCCTGGCGAGTGCCATTTTGTATTCGTAAGGGTTGTGTAGGGGCAAAAGGAAGCTTAATGGAAGTGGATGGTGTGGAGTATAAATACTTAAGTAAAGAGAGGAAGGGCCCTTTGAAGCCTTGATGTTCTAGTACTCGGAATAGATAGGGCCAGGATAGTCTGTCGAAGGCCTTCTCTGCATCCAAACTCAGGAGCAGAGAAGGCCTGCCACTCTGACTCATAAGTGAGATAAGATTTATTGCTTTCCTGGTGTTATCCCCAGCTTGGCGTCCTAGGATAAAACCTACTTGGTCATTATTAATAAGCGTGGTTAGAATAGGGTTAAGACGATTGGCCATGACTTTTGTTATAATTTTCAGGTCTGAGTTTAGGAGAGAAATAGGTCGGTAACTTTGAGGGAGTTGAGGGTCCTTCCCTTCCTTGGGTATTACTGTGAGTAAGGAAGCTAGCATGGATGAGGGGGGAGAGTCTCCTTGGAGTATTTTGTTTGCCACGGGTGGCATGATTTTTACCTACTGTAGCACTTTTTATTTTTTAACTGGAATTGGTAAAAACTGAGAAATAATACAGTTTTTTCATTTTTCATTCATTCATTTTTTCCCTCTTTTTCCCATTTAAATGCATAGAAAACAACGTTTTTTTGGAGAAAAAATACCCGCCAATGAAAGTCTAGTTTGTCTTGGGAAAAAAAAAACGATATAGAGAACATTTATGTGTCGTGAGTAGGGATAAAGTTATGGCTGATTAAATAGGGACATAGCTAAGATGTCAAAATTGCTCTGGACCATAAGGGGAAAACAAGGTCTGGTTGCGAAGTGGTTAAACAAATACAGTATAGGTAACAACCCTGCCCCTAAAAGAGGCTTGTAAATGATGTGGGGTGTGGGGGGGGGGGGGGTAGCCACAGTGATGTTGTGCATGCTCTGGTACCACAATGCATGCTGGGTGATGTATTACACTCATGTGATTACATCTCCCAGTCAGGAGCCAAAATCACATGAATGGACTACATCTCCCAGCACCCACTGCGGTGGTCAGGGACATGTGACATCACCGCGGCTAATTCAGTATGCGGTAAAGCAACACAAGGACAGAAAAGATGGTGGCCCCCATATAGAGAAAAGAGAGCAGCCCTCCATAGGTAAATAAATGTTCTATGTCTACCCCCACCCCACAGCGCACAGTTTTTTAGGTTGAGGTTCGTTTTATATATTTGTTGAATTTGTTGTTCTGGCCTCTTTAAATAATATTTTGGGCTATATCCAATTCCGAGTGTACATACGTTTCTTATCATCTGGCATTACTCAGCTGTTACTGGCAAATTAAATTGCTTGCTTCACCTGGACAATGTGAGTGAGCAGAGCCTTATTTGGGTGAAAATATAAGGGGGAGGAGGTTTCCCACTGATGTGTTAGGATAATTGCTGGTATAGTAACGAACAGTGTTTGCTCGTTAGATGGGTTTTTAAAGTTTTATTGGACACCACAAACAAACAATGCATTTCTCGGGATTTATCAGGTTAATAATACAGTGTCTTAGTGATCACAGCAATTAGATCAGCGTGTCTGGCTAATTGCTCTATTCTGTCCTAAAAGCCTGCAGAGGCTGCTTTGGCCAGGACGACAGCAGTGCGCAAGTGCTAGGCCCGGCGGTGCACGTCATTGATTGTGACTTGAAGTGTACATGTACAGATCACTCCCATCTTTGGGAGCGCCACCAGGTCTACCGCTTCCGTGCTGTTGATGACCTGTCCACCCCAAAAGTAGCTCTTGCTGGTTTTTAGGAAAGAACAGAGGGGGACAGAGGTCAATGGGAGGAGCGATGCACCCCCCACCTCTTCTCGGTCTTACATTCGTAGTCATCTTGGGCATCTTTAAACAGTTCCATACATCTGCATCAACTCAAAATTAGTTTTATTGCATTGATCCTCTCTACTGAGGAAATTATAGTTTGAGTATACTTTTATCGATTTTACTCTTTTCTCTTCATAAAGATGGGGTGTCGGTTACTCAGCTGGATGAAGTGATAGGTGTTCCTGGTGAAGAGGTCCTCATCCCGTGTCATTACCCTGAGGAGGACTCTGGCCCTGCACAGGAAGTCACCTGGTATATTCCAGACACGCCTCATACATGTGATGACCATACAAGAATACTTCATACGTGGAAACATGCAGATGTTGTGAATAACCGTTTCTCATTGGTCAATTTCCCGCAAGATATTTCACTTCGAATACATAAACTGAAAACGTTTGATTATCTATATTACTGCTGTGAGGTCAATACTACCAAAAGTGGAAGATTACTAAGTGAACAAATCACAATGGTGATCATTGGAGGTACAAAGTCAGCTCATTTTCTGTTCCTAAGTTAAGCAATTTATCCTGTTCAGTGAAACATGTTGCAGTTACGTAGCATACGAGTTGATCTGAATAAAGAAGGAGGATGGATGAAAAGAGAGCAGGAAGTAGATGATTCAGGATGGGGCGGGGCCATGACAGGCAGCTCTTCCACCCAGTGCAATTGGTCATTTTCCTGACAAAGCTCACCAAGCGGTTTCTGCAGGCCATGTGTATGTGCACCACTAAAGGTGGCCCCAAAATAGTACATGTCCACCCATTCTGCCCACAAGATAGTCCCCCTTCTGATTGAAATCTGATCGGAGAGGAATTTATACCTGCCATGCACTGCCTGTATGATATTCAATAGATGTCCGCATAAAATCTATTGAATAACTATTGAACCACCGTATTGCCCTGTTCCGTTCAGTGCAATGCTATGGGCCATCAATCTCCTGCCACCACTCCCAGTGAACAAAACTACCAGGAATTATCGGGAAAATGTATAAGCATATGGACACCTTTAGATGAAATGTTAGGCCTCATTTTACAGATTGCCCAGCAAGCTCATGGTGAACCAGAACTCCTAGGAGAGTGTAGGGGGCTAACAGTCTCCTAGCAGCAATCGCCGCTGGGAGACTGATGACGGAGCGGAGCTCCATCATTCAAGTGGAGATACATGCACTTCGGCGCGCACGATCTCCTGCAAAACACGCCCCCAGGACTTAACGCCAATTGGCGTTCCTGGGGGATCCACTGCGTTCACACCAATTAGCATGAGGCAGTCCTCTTTAAATTTTATAGGAAGATAGTTCAGATATGCATGTATATAACCACATAGAGGCCTGACATAGAAACTTCGTTTGCGAGCATAATTCATTCCAAAGCACTCTTATATCAAAGCAAATTTCCTCATAAGAAATAATAGAAACCCAGTTGATTAATTTCACAATCCAAAAACCTTTATAGTAAATAGTATAAAATGAAAATGTACACAAGACTATAACTAACAGAATCCAATGGACAAACCCAAAATCTATTGCCTACTGTAAGTGACAGCAACATAGGAGAAAAGTAATTTATGGCTCATTTTACTCAGGAAAAAACGTACTTCTTATTTGTCTGTTTGCATATATTTTAAATTTTACAATTTTTCGCCATAGTGCCCCTTTAACAGGGAACTTATCCAGTGACATTTACTTTTGAGGATTTCATGGAAATGTGACATTTTACAGTCTCTGCACTCAGATTAAAGCGGAACTGAAGGATCTTTTTTTAATACAATGTGATAATATGGGTATGTACCTTTAATGATGACATACCTCTGTGCGCCCTATGGAGCTCTTTATGTGTTCTCTCCATCCCGAGATTCTGCCGGTAAACAGCATCGACTTATAAGTCGATGCTAAAATCAGGCAGACGAGTCAGTTTTCCTCTCCCTGCAAAATGGTTTACTTCCCCTCAGGCCAGGTCCCCACCCTTTCTCCGCCCCACTCCACGCTCGTTCCTTCAGCGCAGCGTGAGCGCTGATATGACACATGAACGAGGAGGAGACAGGCCTCTGTACATTCCTTCCTTCTGATCCCCCAGCGTTAGGCAATACATCCACCCTGCCTCCACTCTGCATTCCCTCTGATCCCCCAGCCAGCGTTAGGCTGTAAATCCCCCGTCCCTCTGCTGTGCATTCCTTCTGATCCCCCAGCCAGCGTTAGGCTGTAAATCCCCCGTCCCTCCACTGATCTCCCCCCTATTGTGGGCAGTGTCCCTGGCAGCGCTGTGAATAGGGCAGGGGGTGTTTTACTCACGGAGGCTCTTTCCAGCGATGACAGAGTATTCTTCTCTGCATGCAGCTCTGGGCTATTGTATACAGTCAGCCGCGTGTACTGTTTACAATAGCCCAGAGCTGCATGCAGAGAAGAATACTCTGTCATCACTGGAAAGAGCCTCCGTGAGTAAATCACCCCCTGCCCTATTCACAGCGCTGCCAGGGACACTGCCCACAATAGGGGGGAGATCAGTGGAGGGACGGGGGATTTACAGCCTAACGCTGGCTGGGGGATCAGAGGGAATGCAGAGTGGAGGGAGGGTGGATGTATTGCCTAACGCTGGGGAATCAGAAGGAATGAATGTACAGTGCAGGGAGCAGTAACCCGGAAGTTATCAGGCACTGCGACCATCTTGGCTGAAACCAGGAAATGAATAAAAATTACAAAATACAGTGATTGCAGCAGCGGGGAGCGGCAAAAATCATACAGAAAGATAGAGTTTATAATTTAGAATCTACTGGTATGTTTATTTTTATTTTTTTTTTCTATATTGCAGTTCCGCTTTAAAGAGACACTGAAGCGAAAAAAAATATATGATATAATGAATTGGTTGTGTACTATGAATAATTACTAGAAGATTAGCAGCAAAGAAAATATTCTCATACTTTTATTTTTAGGTATATAGTGTTTTTTCTAGCATTGCATCATTCTATAATATGTGCAGATTACACAACACTCAGCATTCAAAATGATTCTTTCAGAGCAGTCTGTGAACTAATGACCTCTCCTCTGGCAGAGAAAAAGTAAATAGTCCAGGAACAGTTGAGATAATAAAAGTCAGATAACAGCCCTCTCCACGACTAAGTTAGTCGGAGAGCTTAATGGCTTGTTTGCATAGAGATAACAACTGGAGTTTCTCAACTCTTCCTGTACTGGAAACAATTACACTGATGCATCTGATCTTAATGTTTTATTTCTTAGCTGTACTACACATACAAATCATAATATCATCATTTTTTTTTTTCGCTTCAGTGTCTCTTTAAGTACAATTAAGTACAATCCTGCAGCTCCGAAGGGAGAAGAGTTATCGTCTCAGTTGTGATGACGTGACGCACATATATTTTTTCAATGCTTGTATATCAAGTCACAATTTCACAAAAATATTTGCTTGTATTTCAAAGCGCTCTCAATCCAAGTTACTTTCCACCCAAGGTTATACTGTACTTGTAAAATGCTTCCATTGCTTTGTTTTTCAGGCTATACATCCTTATCAGTCTCTGTTTATCAGCATGCTGAGACAACAGTTCAAGAAGGAGGTTCAGTAACCCTAAACTGCTCCTACACCATAGATGACCCAATTACAGAGAGTGAAGTTGTGCGGGTCAGTGTGTACTGGAGGGTAGGCAATGAAACTGGACCATATGCCTACCACCCCCACCAGGAAATGGTTCATCCCAACTACAAGGAGAGAGCAACTATAACGGGAACATTGGACCTCTTTATAGAAGATGTGCAGATGGCTGATAACAGCTCCTTCTACTGCATTGTGGTGATAAAGCTGTGTATAGGTAATGGATTTGCAGATGATATTCAGTATGGGAATGGCACCAAACTAAGAGTCCAAGGTAAAATAAACCTAAGGTCTTATTTTAGTTGTATAAATACTTCAGAGGGCAATATAATAGCTTGGCAGATGAGCTTTTTGTCCCTAGGCCTTCTCAAAGGACTAGAGGACATGATCTGCGAATGGAGGAAAAACGTTTTTAGCTTTTTTATTGAGGAAAGGGTTCTTTACAGTAAGAGTGATTAAGATGTGGAATGCATTGCCACAGGAAGTCGTTATGGCAAACTCTATACCTGCATTTAAAGGGGGCTTAGATGCTTCCCTTGCGTTGAAAGACATCCATGGCTACAATTACTAGGTAATGCCTAATGATGTTGATCCAGGGATTTTATCTGATTGCCATCTGGAGTCGGGACGGAATTTTTCCCTTTAGGGGCTAATTGGATCATGCCTTGTAAGAGTTTTTTCATCTTCCTTTGGATCAACAGGGATATGTGAGGGAGCAGGCTGGTGTTGTACTTTATACTGGTTGAACTCGATGGACGTATGTCTTTTTTCAACCAAAATAACGATGTAACTATGTAACTATGTAAATATATTACTGCATTTACCTTAAAGCACCTGTTTATAAAAAAATATAAAAGTAACCTCCCCATAAGGAAGATTTGTGATAAAGTGTGCCGGTGGGTGGGGGCAAGGGGGTTGAGGTGATAGGAACCATAACTATGGGTGTTGCACCTGAAGCCCACTGTCTGTATGGGATTTTCTATGTTCCCCGGGGAACAACCACAGCAACCACATTTTGAAGCTACTGTGGTGGAGTCACATGCTTCAGACCACCGCACTGCAGGCCAGGAGATGTAGTTCATTGATGTAGTCATATCAACAGAACCTCCTCATAAGAGAGATTTATAATAAAGTGTGTCGTTGGGTGGGACAAGGGGGTTGAGGTGATAAGCAGGCACCTTACCTACGGGGCTTCTCCTCTGGCCCACCGTCTGTGTATGGGATTTGCCATATTTCCCAGGGAGCAACCACAGTTTGAAGCCATCGACGGACTACATCTCCCAGCATGCATTGCGGTGGCCATGAGCTTGCTCCACCATCAGAAGCATGAAGCTAAGGTTGCTCCCTGAAGAAAAAAAATGAACCTTATACAAGTAGAATCTATGATCAGCTAACTGCGGTGCCTACATGTTCATCTATGGGAGTTAAAATGTGATGAAACAGTTAAACGCTGGGAAGCCCAAAAGGATCCCAAACGCTTTTCTGCTCACCAGCAAAAAAGCTTTTGACTTTGCCTGAGCAAGATGCCACCGTTGCTAGTTTAAACACCCATCTCAACCAGCCCTACATTCTGCCTGCAGGCAGATATCGCTATGCTACCCAAATCAGAGGTTGAGTCCCTATTTCCCCAAAGTTCAGTGCTACATCGTTATTGATCATAGATATAAAGCTCTTATAGAAAATCCTGGCAACAAGGGTTAACTTGTTCATACCTACTATTATAAACAAAGACCAAGTTGGTAGTGTTCTGGGGAGACAGGCCTCAAAGGCGGTCTTTAGAGAAATTCAAGTTATTGAAACATTACGTAACTGTGAGGAAACGCGGAAAGCCGCCGCGTGTGCCAAGAGCTAGGCGGCTGACTCCGCGTCCTATGCGGCGGTTTTCTCGCGTCTGGGTGTGTGGTGGAACGCAGAAAAGCCGCCGCATGTCCTGACAGCAAAGCGGCTGTTTGCATGCAGCAGCATGTGCTTGGTGTGGCTGGGTCTGTTAGTGCACTTAGGCAGATGGAGAGCTATGCTCGCGCGGGCCTGAATTCAGGACCTTTATACCTGCAGAGGAAGTGTCAGCTGTTCAGGAAGGTCAGCTGATTCCTGCAGGACTCATGATTGGCTGAATGGTTCGGGCGGGGCAGCAGAGTCCAGCAACTATATATTCTGCTGCTTAGTCAGTTGCTGGTTGCCTGTCGTTGCAATCACATACGTAGGAGCACGCAGACCCTTAGTCAGATCCGAAAGTGTGCCGGGACCAGCTGGAGCTGTAATCCTACACTTAGCTAGATTCTCTTGATAGTCTAAAGTACTAGTTTGATTGTGATTATCTGTTTTGACTTTCTGCCTGTCTGACTACACTGCCTCTGTCTTCTGATCCTGTATTCGCTGGGCACCTGCGCCCCAGGGCCTTCCCGACCCTGAGAACTATCTCTATCACTAGGAGATAGTTCATGCCTTGTATGTGCTGGGCACCTGCTTCACAGGGCCAGCTCTGTATTCGCTGGGCACCTGCTTCACAGGGCCAGCTCTGTATGTGCTGGGCACCTGCTTCACAGGGCCAGCTCTGTATTCGCTGGGCACCTGCTTCACAGGGCCAGCTCTGTATTTGCTGGGCACCTGCTCCATAGGGCCAGCTCTGTATGTGCTGGGCACCTGCCCCACAGGGCCAGCTCTGTATTTACTGGGCACCTGCTCCATAGGGCCAGCTCTGTATTTGCTGGGCACCTGCTTCACAGGGCTAGCTCTGTATCTGCTGGGCACCTGCTCACAGGGCCAGCTCTGTATTTGCTGGGCACCTGCTCCATAGGGCCAGCTCTGTATTTGCTGGGCACCTGCTCCACAGGGCCAGCTCTGTATTTACTGCCCCAGGGCCCATCTTGAATTCATTGGGAACCTGCTCCTCAGATTCCCCAAGCTTGTTACTATTCTTCTGTATTCTGATCTTGTACCTTGTCATTCTGATACCCTGTTGCCGGACCTCGGCTCGCTCTTAGACTCTGCATCTGACTCCTGATTCTGTACCCCGATATTTCTGATACCCTGTTGCCGAACCCTGCTTGTTTATTAGTCTCCGCCTCTGCGTTCTGAATCTGTACTGTATTTGTCCGTGTGTTACGACCTGGCTTGCCTGACTTCGAAAACTGACCTTACTGTTAGAGGCAGTTCCCAGATCTGTTAGTGACACTCTCTCCTAGGTGTCACTCACGTTCTGTCCTTCCTACGCTCCGCCTGACTCCTCCCCCGGGAGAGTCCAGGCCTTCGGAAGGAATCTGTATTGCTGCAGTACTTCATACTGTACGGCACTTGTTTCTGAGGCTTAGTCCTCAAGGTATTACTGTTGCACCAAGCACTTACACTACTCAGGTGTTCAGAGGTTAGCGTTATATCGGATTATCGGTGATACTGCAGATCATCGATAATCGGGTATATTCTGCATTCTCGGTGATACTGCAGTTCACCGGTAATCAGACCCTCTCTCTGCTACACCGATCGTGACAGTAACAGGAAGACCGCGGGGCTGTGCTTAACTTAAGATATAAATAGGACCTCGTCTGTCATCCAGCAATATTAACTATGAGTCCTAGACAGATGTGGATTTGAGGTCTTATTTCCAGCATCGGCGCAGATTTTACATTCAATTCCCTCAGCCCAGGTTCATTTTGCTGAATTTACCTCTCTTCCCTTTGACATTTTTCAAAGCACTAGCCAAGGTTGTTTACTTTTTCCCTTCCCTTAATTTTAGTTATGGAGCCTCTGGCCAGTGCTTTCAGATGTATCAGTGGCATTGAATTAGCAGGTGTACACAACAAACTTAGGAATGCTCATTCGGATTCCGCGGAAATCGGTAATGCAAGTGCGGTAGGCGGATTTCCGCCGGAAATCACGGAAATTTCTGTCGATTTTAACATCGATTTTCTCAAAAACTATAAGGTCTTTTTTGAAAACTTTTTTTGCATCTTGTTCACAAGATTCAGTTTAATAAACCCTGAAAATGTGGTGTTTGTAGGACTTACGGGGGCTTTGCTATTAACCGCTAAATTCGCCGAATTTTTACTGTAATGTAAAATGCAGAAAATCTGCATCTGCCAATTTTGTGCATTTTACATTACAGTAAAAATCCGCCAACTTTAGCGGTTAATAGCAAAGCCCCCGTAAATCCTAGAAACACCAAATTTTCAAGGTTTATTAAACAGAATCTTGTGAACAAGATGCGATGAAAAGTTTTCAAAAAGACCTTATAGTTTTTGAGAAAATCGATGTTAAATTCGGGCAGAATTTCCGCGATTTCCGGCGGAAATTTCGCATTGGAATGCGAAAAAGTTTCTGTACCGTGTTAGCCAAACAAGTTATATAGGTAGAAAAAAAACAATGTTTTGTAAAAAAATAATACCTTTTAATGGCTAACTAATAGAGTTAAATGATGCAAGCTTTCTGGGATCTAGTCCCCTTCTTCAGGCATACTTCCAGATGTAAGCTGAAGTAAAACACGGATGCAGATAAATGGTAAACACGAAGATGACAGTTGTGCTAGTTACTGTTTATCCGTTAGGTGTCAGGTGATCAGCAGGCTTGAGCCAGTGAGTTAGTGCAACCATACATGATGTAACTTCAAAAATGATCAATCAAGAAAAATTTCTGAGTACAAATTTATGAAAATGTTCAAGACATTAACAGAAGGTTTAAATTGTGGAACAGGATTCATGACGCCTTATGTAACATGATTGATTTGGCTTCATGATCTTCAGAAACCTGCTGGATTTCATGTATGGTTGCACTAACTCACTGGCTCCAGCCTGCTGATCACCTGACACCTAACGGATAAATAGCAACCAACACAACTGTCATCTTTGTGTTTACCATTTATCTGCATCAGTGTTTTACTTCAGCTTACATCTGGAAATATGCCTGAAGAAGGGGACTAGATCCCAGAAAGCTTGCATCATTTAACTCTATTAGTTAGCCATTAAAAGGTATTGTTTTTTACAAAACATTGGTTTTTTTTCTACCTATATAGCATTGGAATGTGGAAATTGGTAGCCGAAAGCGGAATCGGTAATTGGCAATGGCGGAATGCGGATTTACCGCGGAATTGGAAATTGGCATTTCCGACCATCCCTAAACAAACTAAATCTTTTAATGGATTACCTATTTCTAACTGATCAGCAGTGCAATTGATGGACACCTTGAACCAATTCTTGATGGTCTCGGGCCTATGTAAAAATATAAAAAAAAGTACTCAGTGTCAATCTAGTTTGACAAGTGTCAACAAAGCTAAACGTTTACTCTGCACTTTTCAATAAAAGGTTTGATGAAACACCAAAGAAGCTTCCCAAATGTTATCTTTGTAGCAGCAAAATAGACTATTGTTAAGGTGTGAAAAACACAGTTTTGCCCATATGCAATTCATTTTTTTTCTCCTGAGTCTTCTCCTAGTAGATATTTTTTAATATTCTCTTTAAAGAGAACCCGAGGTGTGTTTAAAGAATGTTATCTGCATACAGAGTCTGGATCTGCCTATACAGCCCAGCCTCTGTTGCTATCCCAAACCCCACTAAGGTCCCCCTGCACTCTGCAATCCCTCATAAATCACAGCCATGCTGTGAGGCTGTGTTTACATCTGTAGTGTCAGTCTCAGCTGCTCCCCCGCCTCCTGCATAGCTCCGGTCCCTGCCCCCGTCCCTTCCCTCCAATCAGCAGGGAGGGAAGGAATGCAGGCGGGGACTGGAGTTCTGCAGGAGGCGGGGAGAGCAGCAGACTGACACTATAGAGATAAACACAGCCAGCTCTGACAAGCTGTTTGTCAGCAGCGTGGCTGTGATTTATGAGGGATTGCAGAGTGCAGGGGGACCTTAGGGGGGTTTGGGATAGCAACAGATGCTGGGCTGTATAGGCAGATCCAGCCTCTGTATGCAGATAATATTCTTCAAACCCACCTCGGGTTCTCTTTAAAATAATTTGTCATCACTTTGCAAATGAAAAAGTACCAAAAAGCAGGTGAAAAAGTACTCATGAACCATCAGAACCATAAAGCCCAGGTAGATAAAGTATGGGTTTGTGGTATCGCTTGGAGGCAATGGGGTATGGGTAAGAAGGGGGGGGGGGGTCCCGGGGTTCTAGGCAACTGATAAACTTTCTACACTTTCCTGCTTGCTTGCCATCTCTCTCACTTTTTTCTTCTGTTTCTGTCCTTCCTTTGTTCTAATTCTCTTTCAATATGGAGCTCTAAAGTTGGACTTGCAGAATGCAGAACAGCAAAGACATCAGCATTCATCTGGACTTCTTAACTAGACAATGTTCACTGAGTATCCGAACACTGCCACCGAGGGGAGTGTTCATGGCACATTACTAAATGCTTGGAATTTGATTTGTGATGCAAAGTATTCTTGTGCTAATGTTGCGTGATTTTCACTTTTTTGCTCTTGTTAAAAAAATTTTTTTTTCTTAAAATAAAAAAATCAAGAATTTTGATTTGTCGCATTTATTTGATTAATTGATTACTATTTCATACCTAGGGTAAGAATAGATAAATGTTATACTTATTTTTGGTTTTTGATTTTACAGATCTACATATGAAGTCACAGATGAGTTCTGCGGAAGTAATATTGGCAGCCTCCGTTGCATCCATATTCCTTATCGTCCTCATAGCTGCCGCACTGCTTGTGTGCTACATACAGTACAAAGGACAAGAAAAGCCCGTATGACAATAGATCCGAGTGGATGAAGAATCGCTAAAACCCAACTGCTCAAAATGTTTCATTTCTGTTTCACATTTAATGGAAAGGAGTTATGACCTCTTCTAAGTTTGTATTGCTCCGTGGTTCTTTATTTAAGGGAATTTCCACTATCTTCTATCCTTGGTATTGAAGTAAATATGCACAAAAGGGATGAAGAAAAAATACAGAACTAAAAACCTACCCTACTCAGGTCTGGGTTTTCTGGCAACACCAGGAATCATGAGAAAAAACACATAGACCCTGGGACTAGAAGGGTAAAGAGAGACAGACGTCAGTAAAAGACAAAGACAAGGACAGCATTGTGGTTAAATACTTACCACATTTGCTTTGCTTTGCAACTTTTTCTCCTGGGAGGTCATTTTACATCTTCATCCATCTTTCATTTCCCTCCGTACGTTTCTCCATTAATCTCCAGATATCAACCCTCCCGGAAAACCTTCACTCCTCCCCAAGACCAACCTGTGTTCTCCGGCTTGGTCACCTCAACTCTCTCTTGCATCGAGGACTTCTCACAAGTGCCACCTCTCCTTTGGAACTCTCTCCTAAAGCCTGTCCATCATGCTCCAAGCCTGTACATTTTCAAACATCCCTTCAAGACATACTTATTAAGACAGGCTTATAATGTGTCATCCACTTATCACTGCCTTATCCACTAACCCCTTTGTCTCCCCCCCTAACATCTATACCTCACTACTCTCTAGATTGGAAGCCCACAAGGGCAGGGACCTCCTCCTACTTTTTACTATTTCTGTTGTATTATTGATATTTTCAAACTCCACCTCAGTTGTAGGTACGTGTATGTTTGCTGCTGGATGTCCTCATTGTACAGTGTTGAAATACCCATGTATTTATGCTCCTCACTATTGTATGTTTTTGTACTACATACTGCACTATGGAAGATGTTAATGCTATTTAAATAAAAAATAATAATCATTTTCTCCTAACTATAAGTACTGAAACATACCGTAGGTAAAAAAGTACTGCCAAAACTATTCTGAATATGTTCTGGCTTGCTGGTGAAATAAAAGGCATTTTACTGACAAGTTGTGAAAATACCCCCTAGAAAAACACAGAAGAAAGGCCTATGGGTCATATTCAATTCACTTTTTCTCCTGAGTTTTCTCCCAGGAGATATTTTTTTCATTTTCAATTTAGAATAACTTTTCAGCACATTGCCATGGAAAAGTACCAAAAAGTAAGTGAAAAGTAATATCAAACTTATTTTGATTATGTATTTATTTATTTATGCATTTGTTTGTTCGTTTGTTTATTTTGTTTGCTGGTAATTTAAAAGGCATTTTATTGACAAGGTTGAAAATATCCCCTAGGAGAAAAGAGAAAACTCAGGAGAAAAAGTTAATTGCATATGGGTCTATGGCCCATATGCAATTCCCTTTTTCTCCATAGTTTTCTCCTAGGTGATATTTTTAAACTTGTCAATAAAATGCCTTTTAAGCCACCAGAAAGCAAGAAAATACTCAAAATAAATTTGATAGTACTTATTCACCTACGTTATGGTACTTTTTTAGTTGAAAAGTGCTGGAAAGTTATTTAAAAGTGAAGATAAAAGTTATCTCCTAGGAGAAAGTGCAGGTGAAAAAGAGAATTGCATATGGGCCCTTGTCATAAAATGTATTTCAAACCATCAGCAAGCAAGAAAATACTCCAAATAATTTTGATAGTACTTTCTCACCAACTTTTAGGTCCTTTTTTCAATTGTTAAATGCTTAAAAATTATTTTAAAGAGAATATAAAAATGATCTCCTAGGAGATAATGCAGGAGAAAAAGTTAATTGCATATGGGTCCATGGGCCATATGCAATTCACTTTATCACCTGAGTTTTCACCTAGGAGATCATTTTTCACCTTCTATTTAAAATAACTTTCCAGCACTTTTCAACTAAAAAAGTACCAAAAAGTAAATGAAAGAGTACTACCAAAATTATTTTGGGTATTTGCTTGCTTTCTGGTAGCTTAAAATGCATTTTATCGACAAGTTTGAAAATATCATCTAGGAGAAAACTCAGGAGAAAAAGTGAATTGCATAGGGCCCCATGTGTTCTACCTGTGATTTGCATGAGTTTCATCTGGGTTCTCTTTTTTTTTCTCACATAACACAAAAGCTATTGTAATGAGCTTACCTTCCAGCGGCAGGTCCCGCTGCGTCTCCGGCGTGCTCTGGGCGAGCGGCGGGGCTTCTGCGCTGGAGTCTTTTGGCGGCATCCCCGGCGTTCCTCCGACAGTGTCTTCTGACTCGCGCGTGCGTGGTGCGACCTTTGGGTCGTGCGCGAGTTTGGATGAGCCTTATAGGCTCAGGAGGAGGGTTTAGGGATGACAGCAGGTGAGGTGATGTCACTAGGTGACATCACCAGAGGGGAGTGGCTGCAGATGGAGTACTTTTGTATTTAAGGCCAGAGCATTTAGTGCTCACTGACCTTGATACTAATCAGTTTGCTGGTTCTAGGTCTAGCTAGCTACTTTGAGCTACATTGATATATTGTGTAGATGCACAATATATATGTACTCCAGTTAGTCAGTCTTTTTTATTTCCATATATATTCTTGTAATATTATTGTAACATCATATTGTATATTATCCATGTACCGACTTCTCGCTGGCCTCTTGACCTCGCTCCTGTCTAGTCCTTCTGTACCGCTGCCATCTGATTTATGTTACCGACTCGGCCTTTCCCTGACTTTGTTACTGCCTGATCCTTTCAATATGACTGACATCTGCTTTATATGTATGACTCTGCTCGATTATTGACTACGATCTAGCCTAGCTACTCTGTACCTCGATATCTCTGACCTGTAAATGACCTCAGCCTGATCTATACTATGCTTTGTACCATTGTTTTATTTATACCTGTACGCTACCTCATGTACCCTAACGTAATACTGATATTACCTATATGTTATCTCATCACACACTAGCGTGATAGCTATCAATTGAGACAATACAAATAACATTTATATCTCACTTTTTTTTTCCAGCGGAGGAGTACTCAAAGCTCTTAAGAGTTTTTCAGGGTATGTGGAGGGGACAGTGCCTACAGGAGGGAAAAACATCGAAAAGACCTTATAGTTTTTATGAAAATCGATTTTAAAGTTTCATAGGAAAAACGTTTACATTTAAATGTGGCAAATGACAGTTAATGTAGCAAACCTAACAGTAGTGTAGATTCAAATCCTCCAATACACAGCTGTGTGACCTTACCGGAACCCTTTGTACCATTCACGGCATCCACGGCATCCATATCTCACCGGCTATGTGGCAATTGCATGCCTTCTCCTGCTGTGCCGGGTCATTCGGTCTGCTTATTGCTCTCCGCGGCATCCCGCGGTATTGGAGGATTTGCCAGGGCTGAGAACTGTTGGGAAGCAAGTGTTTGCAATTACATACGGAGGGACTGTGAATCTTTCAAGAAACTGCAATTGCATGTATATTGGATCACAAGACTGTCCCCTATTGATCAAAGCTTCATATTGCAGCCTTCTTAGAGATCAGAGTGCCACAGTAGAATGCAGTTCAAGGATCGGCCGATCCAGATCTGATGTGTGTGGGTTATGAGAGTGGTCGTGTGCACTAGGAGTACTCCTGTGTGAATTGTGCCCAGGTCCTATATGTTTTTAGGGGTTTGGGGGGTTATTTAATGGGCCGGTTGCAATGATTTTCCTATAATAAAGTAATTTTTGCATATCATTCAGTGAGTGGCGGTTGTTTGTGAATTTGTTGCTTGAGTTGAGAATATCAACCTGCCTTCCCTCTGATTTTTCTGAGGTGAACTAAGCCCAATTAAAGGGACCTGTGCACCGTTTTTTCAATTTTTTTTGTGTAGATTTACATATATCAAAAGAAAGAGCAATGAATTTCGTGAAGGGGTTCCCAGGGAGTCCATAATGCTTTGGCCAGGGATCGCTATACAGCTGCAACATGGCTGTATAAAGACTCCTTGCAATTGTATCTATTTTTTTTATTTTTTTTAATGTTCAGAGGGTGGGAAATTTAAAATAGAAATGACATGGGAACCCCCCTCCTCAGCCTCTTTAACCCCTTGTCCCTATGCAGGCTAGGATAGCCAGAATGCGGAGCCCCGGCCGAGTGGGGCTTCGCACCCTGAGCTATTCCAGCCAGCATGGTCCATGGTATGGGGGGATCCGGGGGGGAGGGCAGCCAGGCCTCCCCCTCCCCCTCGGAGCCCTTGTTCAATCCATGGACAAGGGGCTCTTCTCCACCTCCAGCGCCCAGGAGGAGGTGGGGGCGATGACAACGAGCTTGATTGTAGGAAAAGATCAAAGTTGCACACCGACACTACACACCCCCGCTCCCCGCCGCACAGCACATCTCTATACTTTGGCCCATCATAATAACCAAATTAACTGTTATAACCTAATCTAGTCACCTGCTGATATAACCAATGTTGTAGTTGCATTCACATAGCCTAAAAAAAAATCTTGGCTATATCCAGCACCCTTTTATAGACGAAAAATCTTTGATATAAAAGGGCACCTTTTTGTAGCCAAATCAAAAACCTTGTAGCCAAACCTTGTAATCAAAAATCTAATCTATAAATTGGTGCCCTTTTGTAGCTGAATCAAACATCTCAGCAATAAAAGGGCAACCTTTTGTAGCCGAATCAAAAACCTTGTAGCTGAATCGAAAACTCGGGCGCCCTTTTCACCAGCTTGTAGCCGAGATTTGCAGTAAATAACATTAAATAACATAAAGTCTACACAGATGGCTCAGGTGCCCTTTTCAACTGATCTCTTAAAAGCACATAGGGCCATACGCAATTCACTTTTTCACCTGACTTTTCTCCCAGGAGATAATTTTTCTTCTTTAATTTAGAATAACTTTTTAGTACTTTACAATGGAAAAAGTACCAAAAAGTAGTAGAAAACGTACTATCAAAATTATTTGGAGTATTTTTTTTGCTTTCTAGTGATTTAAAAGACATTTTATCGACACATTTGAACATTTCACCTAGGAGAAAACTCAGGTGAAAAAGTTAATTGCATATGGGCCATCCTGTCTTTTAAACTATAAAACAAAGCAGAAATACAGGAATGACCATTGAAACTTTCCTGCAGTAAAAAGGTATCTCAAGCCGTCTCTCGCTGCTTCTTGGCTGCTCAATTGCTTTAGAAAACAGGACAGTTGGTTAAAGAGTTTAAAGAAGCTATTTTGCATAGATAACAACTACTACTCATACAATTCATTATCTCATATGTTTATTTTTACTTCAGGTTTGCTTTAACCCCCCTCCCCCACCCCCGGCGGTATGATTCTTTCCAGGTTTTAGGGTCTAAAAGCGTTGCAATTTTTTTGCAGGTTTTTAGAACGTAAAAAGGGGAATAAATAACGCTGCCAGAGAGCCTGCAGCAGCCCCTGCATGTTACTCACCTCCATGGGATCCAGCGCTATAGTACCCCCACCATCCTCCGGGTGGCGCTTTAACCCTGTACTGAGATCGCCATCTGTCCTCATGATGATGGCCTCTGAATCCCGGGGGAGGTGAGTCAAAACGCCCGCTGTGCATAGCAGTCTGCCCAGACCTCCCGGCGGCTTCCACGAGTTACGCTCGGGATTACCACTCCTGGCTTGTTTTTTCCACCCCAAGCCTGACTCGGGATAACCGCCAAGGAGGCTAAAGCCTCTCTGACTATAAAATATTTAGTAATGTTAGTAATATTTAGGGATGCATTAAAGTAAATCTGGTAAAGTTGCCGTACGCAGGGAGCACATGGCAATTTTACCATTACTAGTGCAGGGGGAGCACCGGCCATCAACCTTTAGTGCCTCCTGTGTTACTGCGGTAATGCCACACAATAGCATTGATATTATTATTATTGTTGATTATATAGCGCCAGCATCTTCCGTGGCGCTGTACAATAGCAAACAAGGTATAACAATACATAGTATACAATATAACACTTGATACAAGACAAGAGGGTATAACAGCTAATAGAGTGGACAAATTAACTACGTTTTTACAAAAGGTGGGGGATATGTACACCCATTACACAGCATTGTGAGACAAAAGGGGAAGAGAGCCCTGGCCAAAAGGCCTTACAGTCTAAAGGTTTAAGGTATAGGACAGTAGGTAAAGGGAAGCTGTGTGTGGAGTGGTAGAAATGGTGGTCAGTGGGCAGTGTCCTAGGTAGGAGAGTATGCTTGCCTGAAGAGGTGAGTTTTCAGATTGCTCCTAAAATTAGTAAGTGTGGGTGAGTGGCGGATGTGTTGAGGGAGAGTGTTCCAGAGGAGGGGAGAGGATCGAGAGAATTCTTGCAAGCGGGAGTGAGAAGAGGTGATCAGGGAAGAAGACAGAAGGATATCGTTAGCGTAGTGGAGATTGCTTGTAGGATGGTTTCTGGAAATAAGTTGATTAAGATAGGAAGGAGCTATGTTGTGGAGAGCTTTGTAGACGAGAGTAAGGATTTTAAATTGTATCCTTTGTGTAACTGGCAGCCAGTGGAGGGAGTGGGACTGACAGAGGGGGATTTTGGTTGGAGAAGCGGGAGGAGAGGTTGTGCAGCAGAGTTCATGATGGACTGTAGCGGGGCTAAACGGTTGGCAGAGAGGCCGCAGAGCAGAGAGTTGCAATAGTCTAGTTGGGAAATAATCAGGGCAGTCAGGAAATAATCGGGAAATAGCATGGCAATATGTGCGTGAACCAGGTAACACAAATGGCATTAAGTGGTAGTGGCTGGTGTGCTAGTAACAGTGAAATTGTGCAGGAAGCGCACAACAACTTGGCAGGAGTTTACTGCATCAATTCCTATCTGCAAACAAATAGCATTTTGCAAAATGTGAAAAGTGTCTAAAACTATTCTTATCTTAACACCTCCTTTTTATACCAACTTAGCCTTGTTTCCTCTCTCTTACAAGCAATACACACTCCCCAAACAGGATATAGCAGTGATCACACATTGCCCGCAGTATACTGTATTGACTGCCCTGTATAAGGAGACATTTGGCTACTGATTTTACTCTTCTGTTTTCATGGTAAGCAAACATTTCCCTATTATAGGGTGGATATTATTATACTTACTGCATATATTTTATCTTCACTCCACTCCAAGCATATGCTTCAGGCTGGGGATAATTGGGAACACGTTGCTTGGTACTGGAGGAGGGGGCACCACTGAAGGACATGGAAGAACCGTGACAAGCAATAAAACTATCTGTAGTTAGTCATTCAAGTTTCTTTGAGTAGAGTAGGGCCTGGTGTTAGTCGTAGAGCAGATATGCAGACATCAAACCAACAAACGTTGATTTGGGTAATTGAATGACTAACTGTACATGATTTATTGCAGTAGACTAAACACATTGGTGCCCTAGCAATGTTAACAAATACCTGCAGGCACCTGAAGAAGCGGACTGTGACCCGAGAAATGAGTTGTCTAACGTGCATGAATAAAACAATTATTTTTTCCATTATTTATGGTTTGTTCTTCCGAGAAGGTAAGATGTTATATCCATCACCATCACCTGTTACACATCATTCAGGGCACCTCCAGCAGTATTTAGTCTAGTCTATACCCTAAGGGGTCCCAGACAGTAACGAAGACTGTTTAGTCCTCAGAACCCATCCAGGAGAGTGACCAACCGACACCTGTACCCGCAGACTCGGGATAACAACGGGAACAGTTAACTTCCTGTAGGCTCTGACGATAGTTGCAAGTTATTGCAAACCAGCTTTGTATGTTCAAACCTACTTTCTACCTATAATCCTTATCCTGCAATACTGCTCCATCGGGCTCCTGGTCTCTCTCATCACAGATACTTGGAGGTTATGATCAACCATCAAGGATCAACAGTTCCCCATGGTATATTCCAAGCTTTGACATTTTAAGTTTATTCTTCAGGCGGGTCAGAAATGTACAAAAGTGAAAGTAATATACAGAGAATTATGATGATGTTTATCAATCTGTAGAGATGTTGGCGAACTGTTCGCCAGCGAATCTCTATGGGCCGATACTACATCCGGGCCGCTATGACCCATAGTAGTACGGCTGCGCTGGGCCGGCGGTGTGCGTCTTTGATCGCGCGCCTGTTGCCGGGCACTCTCTGCGCATGAGCGTGACGTCACTCATGACGTCACACACATGTGCAGAAAAAATGCCCGGCAACAGGTACGCGATCAAGGATGCGCACCGCCGGCCCAGCGCAGCCGTACTACTCCGGGTCATAGCGACCCAGAAGTAGTACAGGGTGAGGTGTTCACCGTTGAACGGTTTGGGAACCTACATCTCTATCAATATGAAACCTGTCCATGTCGTATAGTCTTACCTCCTTTGCAATGTAAAATACCTCATCAGTGCTTAGATCTATTGAACCCTGACAGCAATTGACAATAAAAGTAAAATACAAACAGTAATCAACTTAGTCTCAGTCAGAAAGCAGCAATGGCCACTGAAAGATTCTGAAGAACACTTCCATATCAGCATAGCTTCCTGGCTGATTTAGTAGTTCAGTTTATTACAAATGTATTGAAATCACAATGCATTGTCTTGAATGAACTGAATTTAATAACAAAGATTGTCTGTTCTTCTATTTTTAGGAATAGTAACCTCCACTGGACAGTACTGTATTTATCAGGTGACAGCTCATACCGTGACATATGGAAGTTCTGTTACCGTTCCGTGTACAGTCTCCGCCCCTGAGGAACTGGAGGAAGATACCAAGATAGAATTTCACTGGTGGGAGACAGATGGAGAAGACTGCTCATCTTCCAAAAATAAACTCAGTTCTGCAAACATTTCAGGGAGGTATAAGAACCGTCTCTCTATACCGAAAGACTCGAATAAGGCCAGGGCAGAAAATCTCATAATTACAAGACTCAAAAGGAATGATGGCCCTAGATTGTGCTGTGGAGTATCCAGTGATAAACTAAACTTTAAAATGAATAATAGTTTTGGGACTCTTCTGCTATTCCCAGGTAAATACATATGATTAATTTATGTCTAATGACTACTTCTTATGCATTTGAAGCATCAGGGACAGCCACACTATCCCAGGGAAAAAAGCCGCACTATCCCAGGGAAAAAAACACATACAGTATATAAGTAGATAAATACTTGTTCTCCTTACGTAACATATGTATGGTACTGTCCACATTTTGATTTCAGTGAATACTATACAGTAAATAAAGAGAAAACTGTTTGAGACATTTTCCATTTTAACTACCTCTGACTAAAGCCAATGCTGATGTCATTTCCTCCCTTACTCTTCTTTTCTCATAGAAACTACACTGTCATATCTAGCTTGCTTTGTAAACACATGTGAGCACAGCATAGATCACATTTTCAGCAGCCTCACACTGAACTGCCCTCAGCCAATCAGTGAGGAGCAGGAATATGGGAGGGGAGATAACAACCTTCCTTCTCATCAGCAATATACCAAATATTACAACAGAAACATTTTGGATCAGATTGGAGTGCACCTGTACCCACAGACTTGCAGAGTCAGGTTACAGGCTGCACACTGACTGAACACAAAACGATGAGAAAATGTAATTGAATTTTGTGGCTGATAATACCACTTTAAGGAATAAAGAAAGGAAAATATACTTTTATGTATGTTAAAAAAAAGTTCAACATTTCCCTTTCCTGTTTGGCTTCTGTGTATAATGAGGCAAAGCAGGTAATTTAGGTGCTTCCTCTAGTGCCTTGGAACTGGTGTGTGTTAGGATGCCATGCCCCACACCCTTTGCTGACTCTTCCTCCCGGTAAGCACCAGCATTTGATTTCAGCGTGTACACGCTGTCTTCTTGCACTTTCTGCACACTCTTCAGCTGCTTTTCTTACACTCATCTACCTCAGTGGTTTATCTGCTATTTTTCTGCACTAATATTGCACTTTACTCTTTTCTCTGCACTTTTGCTTCCCTTATGGGATCCTACCTCATGTAATATGGTTTATGGTTTATGGAATATGCTTTGATTACACTATATATTGCTGAGGCTTTCTGGTTACTCATTAATTGTGTGGCTGGCAGTGTGGTTTATGGATTTTTTCCCCACTGCCATCCAATATTATTGCTGCTAAAAAATTTTATGTGATGTGGAAACCTAGTCATTTTTGTACATATTCTTATTTACTTTGATTATTGGTTGGGTTTTGTGCATGGCTGTCCTCATTGTTTTTAAGTGTTTTTATGTATTTTGTGAATAAAGATGATGATATACCGTATGTACTCGAATACAAGTCAACCTCATGTACAAGTCGACTCCAATATTCAACCATCTTAAGCTGGAATTTTTTATTGACTCAACTATAAGTCTACCCAGCAAAGTTAATGGCTGTACTTGGGGATCAGGAGGGGTTAATGACTGCACTGCATACAGTATTGTAGCCATTAACCCCTCCTGTGCCTTAAGTGCAGCCAGCCCCCCCATGTGCTGCAATTATTCACTCCCTGTTATGCAGCCCAGTATCTCCCCCCCCCCCCCCTGCCCCTTTCCTTTGTAATTGTTGTTGTCTGGACTTTCACACCTGTGCTTTATTGGCATTTCCTTTCCTCAAAGTATCACTTACCACTGGGTAAATTGCTGCAAATGGGAATGTCACTAATAGTACACACATTACTCAGTATGCTTCATGTTGCTCCGACTCGTGTATAAGTCGACCCCTATACTTTTATGAAATGAATCAGACCTACATTTCTAAATTTATACTTGAGTATATACAGTATTTATTTACGTGAGTGATGCGGTCTGTCTAGGGAACTACTGTGTCTTGTCTATTTACTATATACACTTTGAGTTCCATTCTGCACACTCATTTTTTGATTACCCAGATACTTTTGGGTGTGGTTGATGGTGCTTGCCCTTAGTGTGCTTTTTTCGGAACTAAATATTTTCTGATGTATTTATCCTTTTCTTAAAGAGAACCCGAGGTGGGTTTGAAGAATATTATCTGCATACAGCGGCTGGATCTGCCTATACAGCCCAGCCTCTGTTGCTATCCCAACCCCCCTAAGGTCCCCCTGCACTCTGCAATCCCTCATAAATCACAGCCACGCTGCTGACAAACAGCTTGTCAGAGCTGGCTGTGTTTATCTCTATAGTGTCAGTCTGCTGCTCTCCCCGCCTCCTGCAGAACTCCAGTCCCCGCCTGCATCCCTTCCCTCCCTGCTGATTGGAGGGAAGGGACGGGGGCAGGGACCGGAGCTATGCAGGAGGCGGGGGAGCAGCTGAGACTGACACTACAGATGTAAACACAGCCTCACAGCATGGCTGTGATTTATGAGGGATTGCAGAGTGCAGGGGGACCTTAGTGGGGTTTGGGATAGCAACAGAGGCTGGGCTGTATAGGCAGATCCAGCCTCTGTATGCAGATAACATTCTTTAAACACACCTCGGGTTCTCTTTAATGTATATTCAGTAATGTGTAGAATATTTTCTCATAACGTAAGGAGCTTTAACGTCCCCTCTAACAGGCACAAGGCTATGCAGGATTATGCAAAACATAAACCAGTTATCACAGCTTTACAAGAAACTCGCTTAATTTAGGTTGTATTTCCTAAATATACACACTCCTCCTATAGGAGAGTTTTTATGGCCTCTTCACCTACTTGTAAGGTGCAAGGAGTCACCATTGTTCAACACAATGTTGTCGAATCTGATCAAGTAGCTGACGATGAGGGTAGATTTAGAATAGTACTTATTGAACAATAACCGTGTTCGCATTTTCAATGCCTGTTAGAGATACTCAGAAATTCCAATTTCCAATTACGCGGAAATTCTGATTTCTGCCAATGCCAATTACTTTTTCCATGATTTTCTGATTTTTGATTCTGATTTACAAGTACTGGTAGTCTTTTTTTGATCATTTTTTGCTTTCTCTGATCGGCCAAATACTTCCGAGTTGATTCTGCATTCTCTGTTTGGTCCAAAACTTCCAAGTTCTGTGATTGGGTTAAAATTACCAAGTTGTGGTACTGCCATTTGATCATTCTATCTTTATATAAATCATTTAAATTCATTAGGCCCGCCAATCTCATAGGCAATGTATTGATGTTGTACCAAACTGTGAACATTTGTTATAGTTTGTATTGGACAGAATAATGTTCAGGATTATATTAAGGTCTGTGAAATATTGATGGTGACTTTGTACTTCTTTAGTATGTAGTTGAGGGTCTTGATGAAAAGTTGTTTCATTCCATGGATATTAGATGTAACAATGTATAGAACGATCTAGTCCATAGACAAAATATACTACTCTTGAGGCATAGAAAGAGATTGAATTGAACGACAACAAAAAGAAACATAAAACATAACCTCATTCACAACGTTATTTATAATGACATTGTTAATCTCACCACTATATTATCTCATACATTTTATTAGGTAAAATTGTGCAGCTAAGTATTAAGAGAGCAGTCTGGCCTAAGATATTTCTCCGTTGTTATATTGCGTTTATACATTGCTATGAGAGAGACAAAGTCTAATTTATCTGTGGATTTCCAGTTACTCGTTATTGTGCATTGGGTTGCCATCATTAGATGGCAGATCTGCAATCAATATGTGGGATCAATTTTATCTATATCTATACATAACAAGGCTACTTGTGGTGTCATGGAAAATCCCGGGTCTAACTGCTGCCTTATGTACTGCTCTACAGTCTCCAAAGGTCAGAAAAATGTGGGCACTCCCATAACATATGTATTATTGTTCCTATGGAATGTGAACATTTCCAGCATATGGGTGAGGAGGTAGTTACTTATGAATTATGCTAGTTTCCTAGGAGTTATATACCCATATTTGAGTATCTTTATATATTGTTCCCAATGGGAATTACACTTTGAAATTGTGATACTTTCTTAATTGAAGAGATTGTTTGATTATTAGTAGAGATGTCGCGAACCTCCGATTTTAGGTTCGCGAACCTCCGCGAAAGGTTCGGTTCGCGAAAAAGTTCGCGAACCGTTATAGACTTCAATGGGGAGGCGAACTTTGAAAATTTTAAAAAATTCTACCAGCTGGAAAAATTATATAAAACATGTTTCAAGAGCTCTAATACCTGGAGGCACACCTGATTGAGTGAAATACACATCACTGCTGGAGGACCCACCCTCCCTCCCTCCTCCAAGCAAGGTCCTTATACCATTTGACTCAGTTGTCTGCCTACACTAATTAGCTATGGGACAGCTGCTACACACTCTGCTAGGGAGATTTTAATTAGCCTCTTGTGGGTCTCCTCCTTCCTTCCTCCCTCCTACCGGAGTGAGGAGGGTCTCATCTGCCAGGGAATTATGCTATTTCAAAAACCAGTTCACATCACACCATGGCTGGGAATCGAACCCAGATCTCACTGTGTGGTGGGCAAGTCACCCTAACCACTGTACCATCACACCAGTACTAACTGAAGCTGGCCTAAAATTTACCACTTATGCTAAATGCAATAGAAACATTAGGTTGCTTAAAGGGAACCTTAACTGAGAGTGATATGGATGTTTCCTGTAAACAATACCAGTTGCCTGGCAGTCCAGCTGATCTTTGTGACTGCAATAGTGGCTGAATCACACCCTGAAACAAGCATGCAGCTAATCCAGTCTGACTTCAGTCAGAGCACCTGATCTGCATGCTTGTTCAGGGGCTGCGGCTAAAAGTATTAGAGACACAGGATCAGCAGGCGATTCAGGCAACTGGTATTATTTTAAAAGGAAAAATCCATATCCTTCTCCGTTTAGGTTCCCTTTAAGGATTTGTAGCATAAAAGTCAACTCACATTGGCTGGGATTTGAACCTTGGTCTTACTGTGTGGTGGGCAAGCACGCTAACCACTGTACCACAACACCAGTAGTAACTGAAGCTGGCCTAAAATTTACCATTTATGCTAAATGCAATAGAAACATTAGGTTGCTTAAAGGGAACCTTAACTGAGAGTGATATGGATGTTTCCTGTAAACAATACCAGTTGCCTGGCAGTCCAGCTGATCTTTGTGACTGCAATAGTGGCTGAATCACACCCTGAAACAAGCATGCAGCTAATCCAGTCTGACTTCAGTCAGAGCACCTGATCTGCATGCTTGTTCAGGGGCTGTGGCTAAAAGTATTAGAGACACAGGATCAGCAGGCGATTCAGGCAACTGGTATTATTTTAAAAGGAAAAATCCATATCCTTCTCCGTTTAGGTTCCCTTTAAGGATTTGTAGCATAAAAGCCAACTCACATTGGCTGGGATTTGAACCTGGGTCTTACTGTGTGGTGGGCAAGCACTCTAACCACTGTACCACAGCACCAGTAGTAACTGAAGCTGGCCTAAAATTTACCATTTATGCTCAATACAAGAGAAAAAGTAGACAAGACAAATAACATTTATATCACACTTTTCTTCTGGCGGACTCAAAGCACCAGAGCTGCAGGCACTAGGGCATGCTCTATAGGCAGTAGCTGTGTTAGGAAGACTTGCCTAAGGTCTCCTACTGAATAGGTGGTGGCTTACTGAACAGACAGTACCTTGTGAGACCTAGATATGTTGAGTGGCACTCCCTTCTTACAGATCTGCAGAAACGTGTGTGTGGCATAAAGCAAACAATTATGTCTCTCACCCTTCCTCCGGTGACCTTGCATCCACCTGCGCAGACGTGTGCTCCTCGGATCGTGGCAGGAACAAAGACTGTCGGTACAAATCAGGGAGAGAAAGAAAGAAACATCCGGGCACCATCCGTCTTCAAATGCGTGTCAGTGTTTATTAATTGTTTCAGGTCACATACCATTGGAGCTGTCAGCTAAACATCAATGTGATGATGGTGGTGAGTTGGAGGTGGGGGTGCCAGGTATCAGTCGGGGCTTGCGACGGCCGTTTCGCGTCTGCTAGACGCTTGGTCACGCTGCGCTCCTATTGTCAAGGCGGGCTGTAAGCATCCGGTATATGCGGGAGATAACCCCGCCTCTTCCGGGTGTTACGTCCGCCTGTGTTTGGAGAGATCAAAGGGAGGGATTGCGGGAGGGGCACGGGCGCGTATCGTCTAGCCGGCCGGACTACATTACCCATAGTACGTTGCGGGAGAGGAGTGGCAAAGGTGCAGGGGATCCCCGACTCCATCTTGCCTACCAATGGTTAGCGACAATTGTCGCCAGCTCCACCCCACACATAGCAACGTGTTCACTCTGTGTACATTTTGACAGAGTGTCCAAGCAACGGGTAAACATGCCCAGCCGGTAAGAACAATTCTTAATGTACAGTCAGATGCCGCACGTCCGATTCCGCATCCCTCCTGGAATTCCGTGTTTTGTGACTTAGTGAACACAATAGTGGGTTAAAAGAAACCTCATTTAAAAACACGTAAGACCTGGGGAAATAAGACCTAGCTACAGTCCTCAATAACCTTAAAGCTACAGTACACACCCTAGATACACTTATAAATTTAAAACCTCTCATGACGGGATGACAAGGGCATCAAACCAAACAATATACATATATAAAATATACACATATATATTATATCACCGGAAGTAGGGGACTTTATAGAGGCACCACTCATGTTCCTGCCATGATCCGAGGAGCACACGTCTGCGCAGGTGGATGCAAGGTCACCGGAGGAAGGGTGAGAGACATAATTGTTTGCTTTATGCCACACACACGTTTCTGCAGATCTGTAAGAAGGGAGTGCCACTCAACATATCTAGGTCTCACAAGGTACTGGTTGTTGCTTCTTTCTTCCCTCTACTGAGTAGAGCACCCCTACCATGACCTCACGATCAAATGAGGCTTCAGAGAATGCAGATGAATTCAGTGATAGTGACAATGAGATAGATCTACTTGACATCGATTCACTGTTATGTGTGAGTGACAAAGTGGCTGTAGGAAGAGAGGACTTGACAAACTTCTTCTCAAATACAGCAGCCTCTACAGAAGCAAACAAGGAGGTGGGGGCCCGGGTTTTGGAGACCAAATTGGGGAGACTTAGCGAGCAGGAAACAAAACTTTTCTGGACAGTCACTACCCTAAAACGATACAAAGAGGACGGCATTGTAGCCAGGGGATTCAGACGGTACTGGGAACCATCCGAGTACCGCGAGGACAAACAGTTTGTCGAGGATTGGACAGTGGCACATTTAGATCTGGCCAAGAGATTACAAAATATAGTACTGGCACGCACCACAGTCGAGTACAATAAAGTATCGGCTGACCTGAACGATACGAAGCAGAAATTCGAGATTTCAGTCACGAGAGAGAAGTTTACAGCAGTAACCTCCAAAATAGAGGATAAAATAATTAAGATCCAAGATGAAATTAAAACGAGGAAATTAAAAAAGTTTTTTCGCGACAAGGAGGACTTCGATAAAGGCAAAATTTTTAATTGGAATCCGGTCCCTTTCCCTTAAAATCCAAGAGGCCGGGGCTATTGGACCACCGATTCGGGGTCCGATAGTGACCCAGAAACAGGGAAACAACCAAAGAAGACCCCTAGGAGGAAACCTAGAAAGAACCCCAAAACCCCTAAAAAGGAGGACAAAGGAGAACCGTCTGATCCAGCATGTGCAGGAGCAACGGGCCCTTTAGAAGTAGAGTCCGACGAGGAAGGGGAAGTACACGTAGCGGGGTCCTCAAAGACAGTGCACTGGGAAGGGATCAAGGAGACCAAACAACCAAAAAAGAAACGGAAAGCCACGGCTTAAAGGCTGGCAGACAACAGGAAACTTTACAAGTAGTGAATATTTCAGGAGAAGTCATTCCCCAAGCCTGCATTACTCTTTTGAGCCGAGGACTTAACTTTTGCCCTACCCAAGACTTCGATATTGTAGCCTTCACCATTGATCTCTACAGATCCATACGGAAATTGGTGATCTGTCAGAAGTTTGGAGAGCGGGACAATGGGAATAAACACCAGGAGAATATATCACCTTTAAACATAAATTTCACACACCCTATGACAGGAGCCACAGAGATTGGTGAGCCGGGGTTTACCCCAAGTGCCACCAGTCAGGCAATAGAGGGTGGCTTATTGTATGCCCCTCAGATGACACAGGGTTCTACCACTAGCAACTTGGTCTCAGGGCCAACTATGCAGTGGGACCCCACGGATGAGGAGGTAGAAGCCCTGTTGAATGAACTTTGGGAGGAAGGCGGGAGAATGGACTGGCCTAATGCCCTATCTGTAGGGGGACTCACTCTGGGGGACACTCAAACCTTCAGAGCTTGTAGGTCAATACGACCTTTCCCGGTGACCCCGGGGTCAAGCATTGACCATTTCTTCGATGCTGTCCTGAAGGATATGAAAGCTCAAATTTATGAGCGAGCCCTTCCAAATTTGAGCAATCAGGAGAGAAGGGCACTTGACTGGTTAAGGATGAACGACAAGTTGATCATAAGAGGTGCGGACAAGGGTGGAAATCTAGTTATAATGTCCGCTCAACAATATAAAATGGAGGCCGAAAGGCAATTAAATGATAGAGACACCTATTGTCCGCTTTCTTGTGATCCAACTGTACAATACCAGTCGGACCTCAGGACACTCCTTGATAGGGGCGTTGCAAGGGGGTTTCTTCCAAAGAAATTGGCGGGAGATCTTGTCCCGGCCTTTCCCAGACAACCTGTGTGGTATCACATTCCTAAATTGCATAAATCTATGGCCGCACCGCCGGGACGTCCCATAGTCTCAGGCTGTGGGTCTCTTACTGAGAGATTGTCCAGGTACCTGGACCACCTCCTCCGCCCCCTACTTGCAGGAGTGCCCTCTTATCTGAGGGACACCCTGGAGGTTCTGCGGGACGTGGGGCGTGCCACTTGGGTCCCGGGGACAGACTGGCCACCATTGATGTGGTCAGTCTGTACAGCAGGATTCCCCAAGACCTGGGGGTACAGGCCGTCAAGAAATTTTTGCAATGCACTAACAAAGACGAGGATTTCATTGAATTCATTTGTGAATGTTTACATTATGTGTTAACACACAATGCCTTTGTGTTTGACGGTCGATGGTACCAGCAGGTGGCGGGGACAGCTATGGGGACCCCGGTGGCATGCTCCTTTGCGAACCTCTTTTTGGGGGCGTGGGAAGAGTCTGCTGTGCACTCGGACTCCAACCCGTTCCGGGGGCACATCAGACGGTGGTCCAGGTACGTGGACGACGTCCTGGTGGTGTGGTCTGGTACCCTACTTGATTTTGAGGGATTTTTAAATTATCTCAATGATAACCAAATTAATATGCAGTTCACTTCAGAAATGATTGGGGAGGAAGTAGTGTTTCTTGACCTCAAACTCAAAGTGGATGGTGATAGAGTAGTCAGTGAGGGCTATCGTAAGCCGACTGCGACAAATTCAGTTCTCCATGCAAGGAGCTTCCATCCCAGACATGTGGTGGAGGCGATCCCATACGGTCAATATCTACGCTTGAGGAGGAACAATCAGTTGCAGTCGACTTTCGACCAACAGTCAATTGACAATAGGAGCGCAGCATGACCAAGCGTCTAGCAGACGCGAAACGGCCGTCGCAAGCCCCGACTGATACCTGGCACCCCCACCTCCAACTCACCACCATCATCACATTGATGTTTAGCTGACAGCTCCAATGGTATGTGACCTGAAACAATTAATAAACACTGACACGCATTTGAAGACGGATGGTGCCCGGATGTTTCTTTCTTTCTCTCCCTGATTTTTACTGAACAGACAGAGCTGAGATTTGAACTCTGGTCTCCAGTGTCAAAGGCAGAGCCCTTCACCATTACACCTTGCAGCCACTGCTTACAGATATGTAGCCAGACGTGGCCTTGTGTTCAACAATTGTCAAGAGAAAAATTAGACAAGATAGCAGTGTTAGGAAGACTTGCCTAAGGTCTCCTACTGAACTCTGGTCTCCTGTGTCAGAGGCAAAGCCCTTAACCATTACACCAAGCAGCCACTGCATATGGATACACAAGACCATGTCTGGCTACATATCTGAAGTCAGACTGGATTAGTTATGTCTTGTTCTAGTGAAACCCATTTTATAGCGCCGTTTGCTCGAATAGCTCGAATAGTGAATGGGCTATTCGCGTTTACTCGAATAGCCCATTCGAATAGCTGCAGCTATTCGGAGCTCGAATACCGAGCTCGAATAGCTGAAAAAGAGCTCGAATATTCGAGCTCTGCTGAGCACCACTGCTTAAAATTACCAAGTTGTGGTACTGCCATTTGATCATTCTATCTTTATATAAATCATTTAAATTCATTAGGCCCGCCAATCTCATAGGCAATGTATTGATGTTGTACCAAACTGTGAACATTTGTTATAGTTTGTATTGGACAGAATAATGTTCAGGATTATATTAAGGTCTGTGAAATATTGATGGTGACTTTGTACTTCTTTAGTATGTAGTTGAGGGTCTCGATGAAAAGTTGTTTCATTCCATGGATATTAGATGTAACAATGTATAGAACGATCTAGTCCATAGACAAAATATACTACTCTTGAGGCATAGAAAGAGATTGAATTGAACGACAACAAAAAGAAACATAAAACATAACCTCATTCACAACGTTATTTATAATGACATTGTTAATCTCACCACTATATTATCTCATACATTTTATTAGGTAAAATTGTGCAGCTAAGTATTAAGAGAGCAGTCTGGCCTAAGATATTTCTCCGTTGTTATATTGCGTTTATACATTGCTATGAGAGAGACAAAGTCTAATTTATCTGTGGATTTCCAGTTACTCGTTATTGTGCATTGGGTTGCCATCATTAGATGGCAGATCTGCAATCAATATGTGGGATCAATTTTATCTATATCTATACATAACAAGGCTACTTGTGGTGTCATGGAAAATCCCGGGTCTAACTGCTGCCTTATGTACTGCTCTACAGTCTCCAAAGGTCAGAAAAATGTGGGCACTCCCATAACATATGTATTATTGTTCCTATGGAATGTGAACATTTCCAGCATATGGGTGAGGAGGTAGTTACTTATGAATTATGCTAGTTTCCTAGGAGTTATATACCAACATTTGAGTATCTTTATATATTGTTCCCAATGGGAATTACACTTTGAAATTGTGATACTTTCTTAATTGAAGAGATTGTTTGATTATTAGTAGAGATGTCGCGAACCTCCGATTTTAGGTTCGCGAACCTCCGCGAAAGGTTCGGTTCGCGAAAAAGTTCGCGAACCGCTATAGACTTCAATGGGGAGGCAAACTTTGAAAATTTAAAAAAATTCTACCAGCTGGAAAAATTATATAAAACATGTTTCAAGAGCTCTAATACCTGGAGGCACACCTGATTGAGTGAAATACACATCACTGCTGGAGGACCCACCCTCCCTCCCTCCTCCAAGCAAGGTCCTTATACCATTTGACTCAGTTGTCTGCCTACACTAATTAGCTATGGGACAGCTGCTACACACTCTGCTAGGGAGATTTTAATTAGCCTCTTGTGGGTCTCCTCCTTCCTTCCTCCCTCCTACCGGAGTGAGGAGGATCTCATCTGCCAGGGAATTATGCTATTTCAAAAACCAGTTCACATCACACCATGGCTGGGAATCGAACCCAGATCTCACTGTGTGGTGGGCAAGTCACCCTAACCACTGTACCATCACACCAGTACTAACTGAAGCTGGCCTAAAATTTACCACTTATGCTAAATGCAATAGAAACATTAGGTTGCTTAAAGGGAACCTTAACTGAGAGTGATATGGATGTTTCCTGTAAACAATACCAGTTGCCTGGCAGTCCAGCTGATCTTTGTGACTGCAATAGTGGCTGAATCACACCCTGAAACAAGCATGCAGCTAATCCAGTCTGACTTCAGTCAGAGCACCTGATCTGCATGCTTGTTCAGGGGCTGTGGCTAAAAGTATTAGAGAGACACAGGATCAGCAGGCGATTCAGGCAACTGGTATTATTTTAAAAGGAAAAATCCATATCCTTCTCCGTTTAGGTTCCCTTTAAGGATTTGTAGCATAAAAGTCAACTCACATTTGCTGGGATTTGAACCTGGGTCTCACTGTGTGGTGGACAAGCACGCTAACCACTGTACCACAACCCCAGTAGTAACTGAAGCTGGCCTAAAATTTACCATTTATGCTAAATGCAATAGAAACATTAGGTTGCTTAAAGGGAACCTTAACTGAGAGTGATATGGATGTTTCCTGTAAACAATACCAGTTGCCTGGCAGTCCAGCTGATCTTTGTGACTGCAATAGTGGCTGAATCACACCCTGAAACAAGCATGCAGCTAATCCAGTCTGACTTCAGTCAGAGCACCTGATCTGCATGCTTGTTCAGGGGCTGTGGCTAAAAGTATTAGAGACACAGGATCAGCAGGCGATTCAGGCAACTGGTATTATTTTAAAAGGAAAAATCCATATCCTTCTCCGTTTAGGTTCCCTTTAAGGATTTGTAGCATAAAAGCCAACTCACATTGGCTGGGATTTGAACCTGGGTCTCACTGTGTGGTGGGCAAGCACGCTAACCACTGTACCACAGCACCAGTAGTAACTGAAGTTGGCCTAAAATTTACCATTTATGCTCAATACAAGAGAAAAAGTAGACAAGACAAATAACATTTATATCACACTTTTCTTCGGGCGGACTCAAAGCACCAGAGCTGCAGGCACTAGGGCATGCTCTATAGGCAGTAGCTGTGTTAGGAAGACTTGCCTAAGGTCTCCTACTGAATAGGTGGTGGCTTACTGAACAGACAGAGCTGAGATTTGAACTCTGGTCTCCAGTGTCAAAGGCAGAGCCCTTAACCATTACACCATGCAGCCACTGCTTACAGATATGTAGCCAGACATGGCCTTGTGTTCAACAATTGTCAAGAGAAAAATTAGACAAGATAGTAGTGTTAGGAAGACTTGCCTAAGGTCTCCTACTGAACTCTGGTCTCCTGTGTCAGAGGCTGAGCCCTTAACCATTACACCATGCAGCCACTGCATATGGATACACAAGACCATGTCTGGCTACATATCTGAAGTCAGACTGGATTAGTTATGTCTTGTTCTAGTGAAACCCATTTTTTTTCTTTAGAATTAGACCTCCAGGCCTTAGCAAAGTCAAGGATACAAGATTGATAATACATTTCTAAGTTAGGAAGTCCAATACCCCCTAAGTGTTTAGATAAAGTCATAGTGTTATAGGCGATTCTTGGTTTACGGCCTCCCCAAATAAAGGTATTCATAATTTTTTTTTTAGATCTAGGAAGTATGTGCTCTTAGGGCCCTTTTCCACTAGCAATCGCTAGCGTTCACGCTGAACGCTAGCGATTGCTGAATCGCAATTACCGGCGATTCCCCGACGTTCGCGGCCGCGATTTTGCTATGCTATGCACTGCATAGCAAAATCGCGGCAAATATTGCTCCGCCGCGCGTTCGCGTTCCCGACAAAAACGAATCGCGGTAGTGGAAATGACCTACCGCGATTCCTATGTTAAAAAGCAAACCGTAGAAGTCGCTAGCGGTTTGCGTTTTTGCGATTCAGTTTGCGCTGGTGGAAAAGGGCCCTAAAAGTGTATTGGTAGAGTACGAAATATGTAGAGAATTTTTGGTAGCAAGAACATTTAGAAGGAAGCTAATCTACCCGACCAGGATAAGGAAAATTTGGTGAAAGATTGAGATTCAGTTTTGAGAGTTTTTAGAAAGGGTAAAAAATTATGTTTGAATAAATCCGAGACCTTCGGTGTCAAATGGACTCCCAAGTATTGTACTGCTTCTTCAGCCCAAGGAAATGCAAATCTAAGAGAGCTGGAATTTTTGAATTTTGGGGGAATATTCAAGCCTAAAATATAGGACTTAGTTTGGTTCAATTTATAATAAGATGCTTCAGAAAAGGATGTTAGTACTGTAAGTAGATGTTGTAGTGATTCAAGGGGCTTTGAGATTGTTAAGGTGACGTCATCAGCAAAAAGACTGATCACATGTTTTTTGCTTCCTATAGATATTCCTTGCATTTCAGTTGTAGTTTGTGCTAATTTTTGTGCTAATGTCTCCATCAGAAGGACAAATATAATAGGAGAGAGAGGACACCCTTGACGGGTTCCATTTGAGATATCGAAGGTCTCAGATAAAATACCTGCAGCATTCACTTTAGCCGAAGGGTTGGTGTATAGTGCTATTATGGCTACCAAAATTGGGCCTTGAAACCCAAATTTGAGGAGGGTAGCACTTAGAAAACCCCAGTGAACTCTGTTAAACGCCTTCTCAGTATCCAAAGTGAGGAGCAGAGAAGGCGTTCGACAGAGCTCTATGGCCCATATGCAATTCACTTTTTCTCCTGAGTTTTCTCCTAGGTGATATTTTTAAACTTGTTAATAAAATGCCTTTTAAGCCACCAGAAAGCAAGAAAATACTCAAAATAAGTTTGATAGTACTTTTTCACCTACTTTTTGGTACTTTTTTAGTTGAAAAGTGCTGGATATTTTAAATCAAAGATGAAAAAATAACTCCAAGGAGAAAACTCAGGTGAAAAAGTGAATTGCATATGGCCCTATGTGTCTTAGTATATTCAACATTCTTCTTGTTCCATCCGGTGCCTGTCTTCCTTTTGTAAAACCCACTTGGTCAGATAATAGCAAGGTTGGCGTTATATGCATTAGTCGGTTTGCAATTAGTTTGACGTATAGTTTTGTATCTGTGTTTAGTATTCATTAACCCTTCTGGCGGCCAGGGGGAAGCACAGCACTATTTTTTTTTTTCTTAAATCATGTAGCTAGCCTAGCGCTAGCTACATGACAGCCGCTGTGCAGCGGCATCCCCCCACCCTCTTCGATCGCCTCCAGCGATCAAGCCCGTCCGGAAATCCCATTCTGAATGGGATTTCCATTAGGGCTTCCCCCATCGCCATGGCGATGGGCGGGATGACGTCACCGACGTCATAGACGTTGTGACGTCAAAGGGAGCCCCGGTCCACCCCCCAGCGCTGCCTGGCACTGATTGGCCAGGCAATGCATGGGGTCTGGGGGGGGGGGGGCGGCTCGGCACGGCTGGTAGTGGCAAATCGGCGTGGAGCGCCGGCGATCGGGCAGTACACGCTGCTAGCAAAAAAAATTATGCAAATCGGCCCAGCAGGGCCTGAGAAATCCTCCTGCGTGGCATAGCCTTGCCGCCAGGAAGGTTAATAAAGCCATCTGGGCCTGGAGCTTTATTTTTTTAAGGATTTAATGGCTTTAAGTATTTCTAGTGTGGAGAATGGTGTGTTTAGTTCTTCTAATTGATCCAATTTAAGTGTGGGTAGTTGTTTGAGGATAGAAAATCATTAATTAGAGCGGGGGTCGGTTGAACAGTATTGGTATCGTTTTGGAGATTGTACAGTTGGGTGTAGTAATCTGCAAAGGCATTTGCTATACTCTTAGGGTTCATGATTTTGTTTTTTGCGGTTGGGTGTATGCTTGAAAAAATCATCGATTTGAGATTTCCGTGTTTTACAAGATTCGCTAAATATTATTCCTGCTTTGTTATTACTAGAGTATTTGGTAGAGTTGAGTTTCCTCATATTAGCTTCATATTGGTACAAGAGAACATTTCTCAATTCTTGTCTGAGCTGATAAAGTTGGTTGTTGATCAGTGGATCTTGGGAATTCTTGTGGGACTTTTCAAGTATTTGTATCTGGGATAGTTGGTTTGAGTAGGTTTGTTGTCTTTCTTTTTTCAGTTTGGCGCTCTGTTGGAGATAAAGGCCTCTCATATAGGCTTTATGTGCTGACCAAATTGTATGATTGTTAATATCAGGGGTTGAGTTGTTAGCAAAGTACTCTTGTAAGTGATTTTTAAAGATAGGTTTATAAGTGGAGTTAGTTAGGATAGAGTAGTTCATCCTCCATGTCTTAGGTTTCTGGGTCAAGGAAGTGTTCCTAATAGATATCTGTATTGGAGAGTGGTCTGACCACGTTATATTGCCTATATTGGTGTCAACTACTGATTGTAGGAGAACTCTTTCTGGGAGAAAAAAATCAATACGTGAGTGTGTTCGATGAACAGAAGAATAGTGTGAGTAATCTTTTTCGGTTGTATTAAAGATTCTCCATGGATCTAATACATTTTTTCATTTCAGGACTTTCTCCAATGGAAGTGTTTTTGGCGGAGGAGTCTATCTTAGATATACAGGCATTGAAGTCACCTCCTATCAAGAGATGACCCTGTTTGACTTTCTCAACTTTAGATAGTAATTTTTGTAAGAGCTGTCTTTGGGAGGTATTGGGTGCATACAAGGATAATACAATGTAGGTTTGATCGTTAATCTGACCAACAAATATTATGTATCTACCACCTTCATCAATAGATACTGAGATAGGTACCACCTTAATATCTTCACAAAAGGCTAATAATACGCCCCTTTTTTGTTGTTGAATGTGCTATGGAATACAGACAAAAAAAGACAACAGTACCTGGCACCAAATGTAGCAGGGCAGACACACCAGGGCTGGGACCAAGATGCAGAGCGTGCTCATCCAAGAAACTTTGCCATCCAATCAAATTGAAGAAAAAAGCGGGGCACCACTCCTTTTAAAAGTCCCTTTATTCCGGTGGGGGAGACAGCAGGTACATGCAGTGGGGGTATCAAGTGCCTGACAGCTGTTTCGCTGGTTTAAATATGTTCCGCCCATTTTTAAACTGGTGGCAATGGTTACAGGTTTAGAGGTAAGGAGGCGGTTTGTGTCGCCCAGCACCCAATCAGAGTACTTGTTTCTCGGAGAGGTGGGAGGGTGTTTCTGGCCTCCATTACAATATTTAAGAAGCGTTTCTATGGTGTCTTGTGTACATACTGCCTCTGAAGAAGCTGGTTTAAACCAGCGAAACAGCTGTCAGGCACTTGATACCCCCACTGCATGTACCTGCTGTCTCCCCCACCGGAATAAAGGGACTTTTAAAAGGAGTGGTGCCCCGCTTTTTTCTTCAATTTGATTGGATGCTATGGAATACAGTTGGGTAATTTGAGGAAGAACAGAATTTAGTATCAATATTTAGTAAATGTGTTTCTTGTGCCATGAGAATATGGACTTTTTGTGATTGTGCATCTGACCACATTATCCCATTCAGGTTCCGTCGTTTTCACGTGAGAAATGTTCACCTCCCATTCATTAGCCTATAACTTTATCACTACTTATCACAATGCACTGATCTATATCTTGTTTTTTCCACCACCAATTAGGCTTTCTTTGGGGGGTAAATTTTGCTAAGAGCCACTTTACTGTAAATGCATTTTAACAGGAAGAATAAGAAAAAAATGGAAAAATTCATTATTTCTCATTTTTCAGCCATTATAGTTTTAAAATAATACATGCCTCCATAATTAAAACTCACGTATTGTATTTATCCATATGTCCCGGTTATTACACCATTAAAATTATGTCCATATCACAATGTATGGCGACAATATTTTATTTGGAAATAAAGGTGCATTTTTTCCATTTTGCATCTATCACTATTTACAAGTTTCAAATAAAAAAAAATATAGAAATATTTCATCTTTACATTGATATTTAAAAAGTTTAGACCCTTAGGTAAATATTTACATGTTTTTTTTTTTTTTATTGTAATGTTTTTTTTTTTTTTATACTAAACATTTTATTTGGGTACTTTTGGGAGGTAAACAATAGATGTATAATGTAAATGTGTGTTAATTCTTTTTTTTTTTTTTTTCAGGTGTAGTATTACTTTTTGGCCACAAGATGGCGGCCATGAGTTTCTTTACATGACGTCACTCTAAGCGTAGCATGCGCTTAGAGTGACGCATCGGGAAGGAGACGGCCAGAAAAAGCTCAGCTTCCAAGAGAAGCTGTCGCTTTTTCAGCGGGGGAGAGGAATCAGTGATCGGGCTCCATAGCCCGATACATTGATTCCTTGGCTACCGAATCCGTGGCCGGGAGTGCGCGTGCACGCGCACGATCGGCCGCGGGGGCGCACGGTAGCGTGCATGGTTCCTGGACGTAGAAACTACGTCCAGGAACCAAAATAGGTTAATCTTCGTTTAAAAGCTGAATTTAGGCCTTGAGCATTAATTCACTAGAACTTTAGGAAAAATTTCAGGCCATGCCAACCGTAGTATGAATATGATGCTTGTGTATAGTGGTTTAGATAACAAAATTCTTTATATGAGATCACAACTATATACATTATAACAGTTTGCGATTGTAGAATGAGGAACCATAGAAACAATAACATATGAACGTATAACTTTAGTAACGTAAATGTAGAAACAAGTTCAACTTCTACATTGTGTCTCATTGCTTGGACACGCAATGTAAAGAATGCTAGTGAACAGTTATGGCCTGGTTCGGTTTTTAGATTTCTTATGTGCTTGATCAGGAGGTTGTTGAGGAGGAGAAGGGATTCTTCTGATTGGGATTGTATTTGGTGTTAGTAATCAAGTCTCCTTGTATCTTGATTTTAAGTTGCTTGAGAAGGTTTATTCCAGAGTCGGGTGTTGAGATGGTATATTGCTTACTGTGTACGGAGAAAATCAGTTTAGTGGGAAATCCCCATTTGTAGGTAATTTGAGCATCTCTCATGGCTTTTGCAAGAGGTTGTAATGCTCTCCTGTTCTGAAAAGTGGCTTGAGAAAGATCAGAGTAGAGTGAGATTTTAGAAAAGAGGTCCGGCAAGGTACCCATCTTTCTTAAGGCTAACATTAAGTTCTCTTTTATTTGAGAGAATAAAAAGCGAACAATGATGTCTCTGGGTATGTTTTCTGGATGATGTGCAGGTTTTGGTAGGCGGTGGACTCTATGGTGAGCTCAATCGTTGTTGCCTCAGGTAGTGCTGCTTTTGCAAGAGATGTTACATATCGTCTCAGCAGTCAGCTCCCCAGATGAGATGGTTTCTGTGATTCCTCTTAGTTTAAGGTTATTGTGTCTGGAGCGGTCCTCCAGATCTGATGCTTTTGTTTTAAGCCATTTAATGTCATTGGTGTTCTGTTCCGAGGTATCTACCATGAGATTGTGTTGTTTCACTATAGCAATGATTTTATTTTCTGTTAGATCCTCTCTGTGACCTAAGTCATCAGTGTCTCTTTGCAGAGATGTGTGAATGGTTGATAAGTCTGCCATTAATGCTGAACTGAAGGATAGAAGGAGATCTTTAAGATACTCCTGAGACACAGGTTGATCTGTCGCTGGGAAAGCTAATATGTCTGAGGGGCATGCTGCATTCCCTGTGGGAGAGTGAGAGCTCGGCCTACCTTGTCGGTATTGTGGGCGCCGTCATCAAGGCGGGGACAGGATCTCGCCGGGCTGTTAGTCGGCGATGTCTCATTGCAGTGTTCCGGAGGTAGCGAGGAGAGGGTGTATGAGTCGTCACCTTCTGGGCTCTCTGTGTTGCTGCCAGCCACGATGTCAGGACGAGCAGGGAGCTGATTCTGAGATGGAGGAGCGGCGCCATCTTGGTTCCTCCTCGTGGAGCACTGAGGACGCTCGGTGAAAAAATCAGTGAGTTTCTTTGGTTTAGGGTGCCCTGCTTCCTTTTGTTAGAGGAGCCCGTGTCGGTATCCATTCCCTCCTGCATATTCGCCGGATTGCTGTGAATTTGCACTGCTTTGTGCCACTTTAGAAGGAGCCGAACCAGGAGCTCAGGCTTCACACCACCTTCCTGGTCTCCGTCATTGCCATGCCCCCTGGTGTATACATTTCACTAGCAACCTCTTTGTTTACTGTTATCAAAATACTTTCAAACATTACTGATGCCAAAACTGAGGGCAGAATGAGCCATTAGGGGAGGGGAAATTCCCCTCACACTTGATTAGTTAACCCTGCGTGTGACTCTGTATGAGAGAGAGAAAGCTCCCAACAGCTGCAGCTTCTGTGTCCTGTGTTTCTGACTGAAGTGTGTGAAGAGAGCAGAGGAAACTTGTAATTTTCACAGCTTTTCATCCTGTTTTGGCTTTCAGAGAAAAATACTCTGTAGTCCGATATGCAACACTGGCTGTGCATTGAAGCAGAGACTCCTTATGCAATTGATTTGTCCCAGTATAGCTAAATCCTACACTCAATAAATTAAAGCTTTTGCCTCTGATATTTAACATGAAAAGTAGGGAAATGTTTACACAGCTACTTAGACATTATTTGTACATAGTCATTTTAGAACACTTGGGTATTGATAGTATTCCTTTAAATATAAAATAAAACTGTAGAGTATGATAAAAAGTCATTATTAGTAGAAAGAGGATGGATACAATTGTTTATTTCATTAGTTTATTTTTACCTCGGGTGTCCTTTAAGCAACTTGCAATATACATTGGACAAGTTAGTAGCTGAGCATCAAAATTCTCTTTCCCTGTTCCTTTATAAGTTTATCAAAGACACTAACCAGCTGGAAGATGTACTTCTCTCCAATAATGCTGAAAAGGCATCTAAATGGAAGCTATCCAAGTGTCACAAGCTTCTGACAGAGGGCTGGCAGCTCACCTTCAGGAGAGGCAACAGTTGAATTGTGTTAGAAAGATTAGTTTAGTAGATGATACAAGACAAATGACAAGACAAATAACATTTATATCGCGCTTTTCTCCTGGCGGACTCAAAGCGCCAGAGCAGCAGTCACTAGGGCGCGCTCTATAGGCAGTAGCAGTGTTAGGGAGACTTGCCAAAGGTCTCCTACTGAATTAGGTGCTGGCGTACTGAACAGGCAGAGCCGAGATTCGAACCCAGGTCTCCTGTGTCAGAGGCAGAGCCCTTAACCATTACACCATCCAGCCACCACCAACATACAGCGTCATCTAATCCACTATCAATCTTACCCCTAACAAACAATTGTGGCCCAAGAGTCAAAACATTTGCCAAAACCTAGTCTAGTGGATGGTTTGATTTTTTTTTCTGGATATAGGCAGCCTCTTAACCTCCTGAGCGGTATGGACGAGCTCAGCTCGTCCATCACCGCCGGAGGCTGCCGCTCAGGCCCTGCTGGGCCGATTTTCTTCAAATAAAGTGCAGCACACGCAGCCGGCACTTTGCCAGCCGCGTGTGCTGCTTGATCGCCGCCGCTCTGCGGCGATCCGCCGCGAGCAGCGGCGAAAGAGGGTCCCCCCAGCCGCCTGAGCCCACCGTAGCCGGAACAAAAAGTTCCGGCCAGCGCTAAGGGCTGGATCGGAGGCGGCTGACGTCAGGACGTCGGCTGACGTCCATGACGTCACTCCGCTCGTCGCTATGGCGACGATCTAAGCAAAACAAGGAAGGCCGCTCATTGCGGCCTTCCTTGTTTATTCTGGGCGCAGGAGGCGATCAGAAGAACGCCTCCGGAGCGCCCTCTAGTGGGCTTTCATGCAGCCAACTTTCAGTTGGCTGCATGAAATAGTTTTTTTTTTAATTAAAAAAAAACCCTCCCGCAGCCTCCCTGGCGATCTCAATAGAACGCCGGGGAGGTTAATAGTTCTTATCCAAATAGAAAATAAGGTAGCCTTAACCTAACCCCTTTTATTTTCTTTAGGTATGCCACAAGTTGGATAACAAATCATCTTTACAGAAATGTATGCATTTTATTAATTAAAACACTGTATTTGAAATTTCAATAGAAATAAAGGAATAGCTGAAGTGTTTGATAAAGTTTTTTTTAAAACTATTTTGTCTTTGTAAAGATGGGGTGTCGGTTACTCAGTTGGAAGAAGTGATAGGTGTTTATGGTGAGGAGGATGTCATCATCCCGTGTCATTACCCTGAGGAGGACACCGGCCCTGCACAGGAAGTCACATGGTATATTTCAGACAGGGAACATCATACATGTGATCCTACAAGACCCCTTCATACATGGAGGACACCTGCAGATTTGCATTTCCATTTTTCATTGGTCAATTTTCCTCATGATGTTTCACTTCAAATACATAAAGTAAAACCAGGACATTACCAGAACTACTGCTGTGATGTCACTACTGCCGGAAGAGGAAGATTATTAAGCAAGCAAATCACAAAACTGATCGTTACAGGTATAAAGTAAAAAAAGTACTTAAAGGGAAGGTCCAGGCAAAAAAAAAAAATGAGATTCACTTACCTGGGGCTTCTACCAGCCCCATGTAGCCATCCTGTGCCCTTGTAGTCACTCACTGCTGCTCCAGTCCCCCGCTGGCAGCTTTCTGACCTCGGAGGTCAGGGCCACATTGCATACATTTTTACGCATTCCAGCTAGTGCAGGAACAAAAATTTACGCGTTGCACCACTAACGCGTAAAAATGTATGCGTTAATGTTCCTGCACTAGCGGGAATGTGTAAAAATGTACGCAATTCGGCCCTGACCTCCGAGGTCAGAAAGCTGCCAGCGGGGGACTGGAGCAGCAGTGAGTGACTACGAGGGCACAGGATGGCTGCATGGGGCTGGTAGAAGCCCCAGGTAAGTGAAACTCATTTTTTTTTTTTGCTTGAACCTTCCCTTTAAGTTCATAAATGATGAGGGAGTTGAAAAGAGAGCAGGAAGCAAATGATGCAGGGTGGGGGGTGTGGGGCATACATTTAAAAAGGGTACCTGGAAAAAAGGGCACCTGGTGTAAACGAAAAAGCCAGATTTGGATACAAAGGGCACCTGGTGTAGCCGAAATGCCAAATCCGGCTGAAGAAAAGTGATTACTATGACCTAACTTCTCCCTACTCTCACACAGAACCCTCCCCTTGTGGTGCCTAACACTAAGACCACCCTGGTGGTGCCTAATTCTAATCACTCTCCCCCTGGTGTTTAACCCTTACCCTTCCTTGGGGGTGCCTAACACCAAGACCCCCCCGGTGATGTCTAACCCTAAGACCCCTGTGGTGATGCCTAACCCTGAAACCTCCCCTGGTGGTGCCTAACCCTAATACCCTCTAGGTGGTGCCTAACCCTAAGACCCCCTTGGTGGTGCCTAACCCTAAGACTAGCCCTGATGGTACCTAACCCTAAGACCCCCCTTGCCCTTGGTGGTGCCTAAACCTAAGACCCCCCCCCCCCTGGTGGTGCCTAACCCTAAGACCCCCCTGGTTGTGCCTAACCCCCCAGTGGTGCCTAATCCTGAATACTCTCCAGGTGGTGCCTAATCCTAAGACCCCCCCCTGGTGGTGCTCAACAATAAGTGGTAGGGGGGGGGGGTTAAGGTTAGGCATCAGTAAGGGAGGGTTCTCTGTGTGAGAATAGCATTAGGTTAAGTTGTAGTAAAATATCATTATTATTTTAACAATTATTGAAGTAATTTACACTTTTAAAATGTTCTACTAGCCGAAATTGGGCACTCACATTTCCTTGTGCCTTTTTTTCATGCATGCAATAAATATGGCAGCCTCTATATCCCTTTCACTTCAGGTGTCCTTTAATGAAGACAGAACAAATAGTTCACAGACAAAAATCAATAAAAGACCAGATAGCACTGCCAAATATAGACTGAACGCAAGGACTAACGAGCTAATTCATAACAACTGTGTAAATTAAAATTCGTAATATATGCAAGAATCACTCACTGCAAGTAACATTGGGATTAGCCATTATAAATACAAAGCAGCTACAAATTAAATTTTCGGCTCTACTCCAAATTTCCTTTTTGACCATAAACTTCAGATTGTTATGTTCATGTGGAGTCTCTCAGAGGGTGTAAAGGTAGCCATAAACTGGTCAATAGCCACCAGATCGACCAACAGATAGATCCCTCTCTGATTTAATCTGATCACAGAAGCAATTCAAGGTCGGCTGGCACACCAACTCAAAGTTCCAAGCAATTTTATTGAATGCACAACATGACAATTGTTTCGGGGCCGCAGAGGGTCCCCTTGATCAGATAAAGTGCAGACATACAAGTGATGCGAAGTACAAACACTGTGTTTGTACTTCACATCACTTGTATGTCTGCACTTTATCTGATGAAGGGGACCCTCTGCGGCCCCGAAACAATTGTCATGTTGTGCATACAATAAAATTGCTTGGAACTTTGAGTTGGTGTGCCAGCCGACCTTGAATTGCTTGTATTGGACTGATGTTGCTTCTGCATCAAGGCTGAGCACCCAACTATCCACGGCAAGGTGTGCCTATCCAAAACCTGATACTGTAATCTGATCACAGAGGGATCTATTGGCTGCCCATACACTGCACACGGATTTTGAATCGATTTCAGCATGGGATCAATTAAAAACCTGTGGGGGCGCCACTTGCCTCACCACCCCCAGGCCTCCCCCGGCCAGCAGCAATAATAACACCTGTCCGATGGCGCAAGTCCTGGGTCAATGCTGTAATTTCTTCTGGCGTCAGTGGAGGGCGCTCTACTGCTTGAACTTTAGCTTATTACAGGATGGGACAGAAGAGGAGAAGAAGGCCAGCATGAAGAAGTGACAGCAAGGGCTCCAGGGACTTGCGCCGGCGGACAGGTGATAGTATTGCTGCTGCTATGCTGCGTCGGTCATCGGCGAATTAAAAGCTGCTAGCGACGCACCCCTGACCCACCGACGATCAAGCAAAATTTTCCGTCTGGACCGACCGATTGAATCGACTGATGTCGGATGGAATTTGGTCAATCGGTCAATCGGTCAATGTTTGTGTTATTTCATAGCAGATTTGATCACAGTGATGGAATCTGCTGTATATAAACGGGATTTCGAACAAGTGTATGGGTACCATAGGAGTGCTCTTCACATCTACTCAAAACACAACCATCAGTTATTTCAGAAAAGTAAACCATAGACTGTCTCTTTTGAAGAGTGTGGACACTGACCAGTTTACCATCCAAATCATGACATCTTTTTTATATCAGTACAACTTAAGTTGGTCAATTGGCCAGTTTGAGGTTGAATTCTTATCTGTTAAATTTCAGCAGTTCATCACAAATATTTACAAGAAAACTGACATTGCAAAATGATGAGCTGTACCAATATAACAGGTGTGGATGTATCTAATGTATCTACACATATATGGGAATTACACATGTCCTTCATTGCTGAATGTGTGAAATGCTCTATTTTTAGGAAAGCCACCTTCAATATTCTCTGTTAATCAGCCCATCGAGACAACAGCTCAAAAAGTAGATCCTGTAACCCTAAACTGCTCCTACACCATACATTACCCATATATAGAGAGTGAAGTTGTGCGGCTCAGTGTGTACTGGAGGGTAGGCAATATAACTGGACCATATGCCTACCATCCCCACCAGGAAATGGTTCATCCCAACTATAAGGAGAGAGCGACCATAACAGGAACATCAGACCTCTTTATAGAAGGTGTGCAGATGGCTGATAGCACCTCCTTTTACTGCTTTGTGGTGATAAAGCTGTGCACAGATGATGGACATGTAGACTTCATCCAGTATGGAGCTGGCACCAAACTAAGAATCCAAGGTAAAATAAACCTAGTGTCTCGATGAAACTCCTGTAAAGATATTGCTGGATTAGCTTATGTATAGCTTACATATGTTTTCAGGCCTAATGTTTTGTGAGCTTAAAACACCTCGCTGGAATTAAGAATAATAATTATGCAATTAATAATATAATTATATTATAATTTCTTAATAATATAATCAGTTTCAAAGTGAAACATTTACGTGACCAGCCCCGGGCCGCCCATGCCCATGAGGCGGGGTGAGGCAGGTTCCTCAGGCGGAAGGGGGGGGGGGGCACCTGGCCATGGGGAGGGGGGGGTGCCAAGCTGGAGGGCGTAGCAGCCAGGAAGGGGGCAGTGGGGACGGGATTCTGCCCCCCCTCCTCACCTGGGTCCCCTGACTGCTCTCCCCCACCCGCTATGTGTGCAGAGTGGGTGTCAGCAGCAGATGGGGGAGTAATTACTCATCTCTTCCTTCCGCATTTCAAGCAATGAGTACCACCGCTCATCACTTCCTGCAATGCTACCCACTGTACTTGTAGTTCTCAGTAAGGGTCACACTGTAGTCACTTCCTGTCTGAGTCAGGACTGAGTCAGCCAATTACATACCTGATAATTAACTCTTTCAGGCAGAGAAAGAAAAAAAGGAACACAGCATAGTTATTTGTGTGCTAGGCACTGTACATACCCATGTCTATCTCATCATGTCACATGTCACTTCGGGTATCCATTGAATAATAATAAGAAAAGACCATTTATGCAAAAGGTTGCAATAATTTATTTCTGTGTCAATCACCTGAAACAGTGCTGTTCCTTCTAAAACGTATAAGACGGACCCCTTTACCATCACAGGACACATTTTCATAATATTGAACCACAGTTTGGGCAACTGGAATTCCATATGTGATTGTATGACGATTGCAGTCAGGCTGCGTATGTCCAGGTGAACCTAGTTCCCTAATACAGTACCTCTCTTTAGCAAGGGTTGAATTTAAAATTCCTTTAAAAATGTGAAAAGGTGCAGATATCAAAGGTAGAGAATTGTATGAGCTTTTCCACAGTTCAGTTTTTGCAGATCTTCATTTGGTGCCCAAAAGCCATTTCCATGCGAGTTTACCACAGATTGATTGCACAGTCAGTAGCATGGGGCATATTCAGTATGAGTCCCATATCATGAGCAGCATCACATGAGGTAATGTTATTAGACTCCATGCAGTATTTCCAAACTCACAGGTCCTGCAAAGGCCTCAATTCACTAAGTGCAGTTCGTTTAAAATAATTCAGGTCGGTAAAATACCGCTTTCAGCATTTTACACTTTTTTTTTCCAAATTCACTAAAATTTCCTGCATGCAGTAAAAGTTAGGTAATTTACTGAACAAACATACTTTGATTCAATAAGCCCTGCTCGGTAAATGTGTCACTTACCAGCCATGCAGCAGGGCAGCGGTGAGGCAGGAAGCTGCATCTATGACTGGGGGTTTTCTGCCAGTGCATCCCCAGCATCCCTTTAGATGTGCTGCAGCCACCAGGGGGAGCTCTTCTGTGTAAGAACATAGAGATATTAACATCTAAAAGGAAGCAGAAAAGCCTTTTGAAAATCTCCTTCTGCAGCTCTACCATAAAGTCCCGCCTTCCAGGCTATCGGACAAAAATCGGGGTGAGAAGCAGAGCTCTCCGTACTGGTGGTCTGCTACATCTGTCAATATGTTGCTGCATGGAGAGTGTGAGCGACCGGCTGGTCAGAGCTGGAGGTAAATGCCAAACACTTTTGCCCGATTTACCGAATGTGTTAATCTTTGTGAATTGAAGGATTGTTCGTAATCAGCCAATCTCGCTACGCTGCAACTTCGCGTAGTTTTACGCAATTACGCTTCACCAAACGACGGCTTCAAAATCAAAATCAAATATCCGCTTCATATGCATTTTGCAGACTACGCGTTAAAATATGCAATTACGCGTAGTGCAAAGTGTAGTGTATGCGGATGCTTATGCCCGCATGCAGAAAATTTTACGCATTAATTCCTCTTTAAACGCTTATATCGGGACCTCTTCTATGTGTACATTCCCCTTTCCAATGCGTAAATTTCATTCGTAGTTCACTACGCAATACACATGTTAGCTACGCATAGTGGGCGTAAGCTACGCGTAGCGGTACTTCGCTACGCGTAAATTCGTAAGCGTAGGTTTGAAACTTCGCCTATGAACTACGATGCGTAGATGCGAACTACGATGCGTAAATTCGCACTGCCGTAGTTTCTGCTCATCCCTGGTGAATTGCAATTACTTGACATTTCTTGAGGTATTTACCGCACACGTCGGTAATTTACCTCACTAGTCGGTAGTTTTACTTTTCAGTGCGATAATAGGTTCAGTGAACTGGCATTTGGCAAGGTGATCAGTAAAATCAGCTGTTTTCTGTATTACTGAATGGGGTATGCTTAGTGAATTGAGGCCAATGAGGGAAGTGCAGGCTGTGTCTCTAACCCTACCGAACTTCCGTCAGTGTGTCCACTCTGTCCATTAAGCAATCTTGCAAAGATATGCATAAAGGGACACTTAAGTCAAACAAAAAAAAAAGAGTTTTACTCACCTAGGGCTTCCAATAGCCCCCTGCAGCTGTCCGGTGCCCTCGCCGTCTCCCTCCGATCCCCCTGGCCCCGCCGGCAGCCACTTCCTGTTTCGGTGACAGGAGCTGACAGGATGGGGACGCGAGTGATTCTTCACGTTCCCAGACACATTAGCACCCTCTACGCTGCTATATGGTATATGATATATGCTATAGCAGCATAGATGGTGCTATTGTGGCCAGAAAAGCAAAGAATCACTCGCGTCCCCATCCTGTCAGCTCCTGTCACCGAAACAGGAAGTGGCTGCCGGCGGGTCCAGGAGGATCGGAGGGAGACGGTGAGGGCACCGGAAAGCTGCAGCGGGCTATTGGAAGCCCCAGGTGAGTAAAACTCATTATTTTTGTTTGACTTAAGTGTTCCTATAAGATTTTGCTGACCATCAGCAGCATATGTATCTATGCTGCATGGGGACGTCTCCCCTCCACTCCAATCTCTGCAGCAGCCTGCTCCATGTAACATGATTGACAGCCAGACCAGGAGACAACCACGTGGACAAGAGTCTGCTGCAATCAAGGATCAATGCATTTCAGTTGTTGACCAGTTTTCATCAGGATCTTCAAGCTGTTGTCTGCTGCCATCTAGTGGCTATTTATACTAGTGAAGTATCAGCTGTAATAAGACAATTCATTTGTTTATTGTGACTTAATGTTAGTGGTGTCGCTAAGGAGCTATGGCCCTCGGTGCGAGTTTTACATGGGAGCCTCCCAAGCACTATATACATAACAATTGATACGGCGCACCAAAACCTGCCAATGGCAACTACAGTGTCAGAGGTGCAAGAAGGGGATGGGGAACAGCTTGTTAATGATTATTATCATTCATAACATTTATACAGGTGATCATTACAACCACAGGACCAATAAAGAGCTAACACTACAGTTTAGGCAGGGCCCTACGGGCCCCGGCATGGTTGAGACCTCTGCAACCTTTATTGTTACGGCACTGCTTAAAGTGAACCTGAGATGGTAGGATAGAAAAAATGTATATATATACCTGGGGTTTTCTCCAACCCCCCTTCAGTCTGATTCGTCCCTCCCTGCCATCCACTGCTGCCTGAATCCTCCATAAGGGCTCCCGTAAGTTTTGCCAGTCGGAGCTTATTACGCATGCTTGCCCCCGTTGTGCTCCTGTAGCTGGGAGCATTCTGCGCCTGCGCCGTACTGCTGCGCAGGTGCAGAATGCTCCTGGGCACGGGAGCACAATGGGGAGCATGCGCAGCCACACTATGCATGCACCGACTGGCCCCGATTAGCCGAACTTACGGGAGCCCATATGGAGGATTCAGAAGGTGGAGGAAGGCAGGGAGGAACAAATCAGGCTGAAGAGGGCTGGAGGAAGCCCCAGATATGTATAAATGTAGGCATAGAACGCTTCCGGACACAGTGCGATAGGGAACGCACAAAGCCAGCCTGCACAGTATGCCCCAGACCAGAGGATTTTCTGGGGCAATTTGTGGAGGCTGCAGGCAGCAGAGGACGGTGGTCTTCATTTCTTCATCTTAACGTTACCCCTTCCCCCACAGTGTATGATATAGACTGCTACTTAAAGAACAACTGAAGCAAGAGGGATATGGAGATTGCTATATCATTGGCAAACTGTTTCTTCCTCCCACTTTCAACTCACTGTCAGGGTAGCTGAATTTGGCAGATTGTGGTGCTCCCTGTCAATTGCTTAAAGAGACTCTGTAACAAAATTTTCAGCCTTAGTTCTTCTATCCTATAAGTTCCTTTGCCTGTTCTAATGTGCTCTGGCTTACTGCTGTCACGATTGTGGAACTTTCCCCGTGATCAGTGCACAACGCGTGCGCTGACACGGCGGAGATCCTCCACAAGCGTATAATTTGCAGGAACCCAGCAAAAGGTGCTACGCACCTGTAGAGGGAAATTCCTGTCGGCAGATGGCGCTGGGGAGTGCAGAGGAACCAATCCTCTGTACCTCCACAAGTGCCAGACAGGAATTGTACGAAGCGCAGAATGCAATCGCAAGAGAGGCGATAGTGAATGAGATTGAGCAAAAGGGATAGGTTGTATGTGTGTGCGCCAATCCAGTCGCCACTCCGCGACCACGCACACACAACAGCAGATACGAAATAGGAACGCGATCGCGAGAGGTGCGATCGCGAGACGTGACACAAGGCAGAACAGAATAGAATAGAATACAAGGGTAGCAAAGGCACAGCAAATACAATAAGGAGATACGGAAAACAACAACCGCTAGCTAACCGCGAACACCGCACTCATTCGCAACAGTGCAAGCGGTTATGCGCGATCTCCACGTGATAAGCACAATAGAGACAAGCACGCCTAACTAACCATAAACAGACAAACATGAAACAGGGGACGCGAGCGCTTGCTTAACGGTTACCTCACCGAGCCTGTAGCAAGCGCAGCGGACAAGACAGACACACGAAAAACAAGAACTAGGCAGGAAGGATCCACCGCTCTTCCGCCAGAGCAAGTGTGATCCAAGCAGGAACATAGATCAGAAAGATCCACAGCCGCTAACGCTAGCGGCTAGTGCGATCTCAGCAAGACAGAACGATTCGCTATCAACCGCCGTTGGTGACAGCGCAATCGCGACCGACAAGACAGAACAGAAGGATCCCCAGCGCTCGCACAAAGTAGCTAGCGCGATCCCAGGAAACAGAACAGAAGAGATAGCTGGTAGCAACCGCTGCACCAGCTATACTCCAAGAACATAGATCAGAACCATTTCCTGTCAACCACCATAGGGACAGGACAATGGCAAACAGGCAAGACAAGACAGAACAGGCAATACAGATAATACAACCTGACTGGGCTAGAAGGGGAGCCAAAAGCAACCCCCAGGAATTAACTATACTAGATAGCAATGGCTGACACTCCAGCAGTGTCCATCAGGAACTGAGCAAGGAAGGGAAATTACCAGCCAAGCATTCTGGGAAACATAAAGCTCTTATAGTGCCAGTCATCAAAGAAGGCAGGTAGGGGATTTGCATAACGAATGTATGCAAATTCCCCAGCAAGAGAACAGAACAGAAACTTGCAATGAAAAGACAGGTCTCTGTTCCAGAGACCTGCACCCCATAGACTAGAGGAATGGACAAACAGCTGTCTGCCTGTGCAGCCAGCTGAGCGGATCATCACAGTACCCCCCCTTCTAGGGATGGATTCCAGACATCCCTCAAGACTGGTAACATCACAAAACTCTAACTGAAGACTCATGAAGGTCAGGACAGCCCGACAAGGCCCAATTCCAGAGTCAGTCCATCCGAAACCGACCTCATCGGAAGCAGAAGCCACCGAAACATGCCCATCAGCACTACAAGTCTCAGCGTAACACCCATCCGGACTGTGGACACCAGAGAAGAAGCCATCGACACCCTCCAGACAATACCCACCACCTTCCAAGGAGCGTCCAAGAATACCAAACCTGCCGCAATACCTGTTCGAAGTGTCCCTTACAACACCAAAGCCATTGCTGATCGTATTCAGGGCACCAAGCAAAACCTTTCCCGGAATCTCCCAGAACGCCTTGAAGCTCCGCAGAGATCCCAAGAAGCCAGAACGCTCACCAGGCTCACATGGAGAACCACCAAGAACCCTTATGGAACCTATGATCATTCCAGACTCAAAATTAGCAGGACACCCATCAAGATCAGGACTTTCAGGGACCACTTCTGGGCATGCAAGCAGGCAGGCTATATCAGAACATGTCTCCACTGAGGAAGCATCTGAGTACGCTGGTAACCGAGGCACACTTGGGCTTTCTGGGTCACAGAGCACATCGGGGTACACTAGTACAGGAGAAACCTCAGGACATGTCGGGGAACTGCCAACCTCAGAGTCCGATACGACAAGACAAAAACCAGTACCGGGCAGAAAATCATCACGAGTAAAGGTCACAGGTACTGGTCTTTCAAAAGAAGACTCAAATTCAGAATTTTCTGTAACTGTAATATCATCATTGACTACACATGAATGAAGCTCCACAAGAGCTGCAAAAGTAGTCAGCAAGGCAGCAATGCCTACTGAAGTGGGCAACACCTCAGAAGGACCTGGGGGGCAGGAGACATCTCCTTCAAGTTCTGCACCCTTTGGGAGGAACTCGGAGACCTTCAGATCATCAAACAAGACCTCAGGAACATCATTTTTCAAGTTGTCTAAGAAGGATTCTGTACTATCCATGTTACAGGGCAAAACTGGAACTTTACTTTGAGAACAGGGCAGATGTCCCAGGGAAGGTTCCACCATAAACTGAGACTGAATTTCATCATCATGAGTGGAACGTACAGGAATATTCACTGGACCACACACTGACTCCCTAACTTTAATCTCGCTGCACCCAGAACTCTGCGTAGTAATCAAACTAGCTTGCAACTCCAAAACTGCAGAAAGACAGGTAAAAATAGCAGCAATACCTAGACGAGCCTCTAGGGGCAGGGCAGGAGATATTGTACAAGGCAATATTGACTCATCCAGAGTACTGGGTGGAGAGTCAATACTTTCTTCAGAATCAGACTCGCAAATGTCAATGCAAGTGGACATCATGCCTTCATTCATGGTACAGGGCAGGTTCAGAGAAAGCTTCTCTGGACAAGGCAAAGAAGCTTCAGCATCAGATTCGCAAAACCGAAGCGCTGTCTCACTCTTAGATTCGGCTAACAAGGTCGAATCCGAGGAGTCAGAACGCAAAATTTGCGGATCCACGATCGCTTTAGGTTGCGAAACTGACGCTTCCATATCGCAAACCTCCGCGATCTGCGGAGCAGACTGCAAGGCATCTAGGACAGAAACACTGGAGCAACTGTCATCAGGCAACAGGCCTGCACAGGTGCGAACAGAATAAGACATAGATTCATTTGCAAAAGAAGTGGCGACAACAACAGGAGAAACTTTATTAGACACATCAATAATTTTCTTAAAGTTGCATAACTTAGGAATTTTCCCCATGGCAGGCTCACAAACGGACGATCTTAGAGATCCTGAGGGAAAAAATCTGTCTTCCTTAGACACAGGACCACACAGACCTTTTGCAGCCATACGTGCGGTGGCGACATCAGACCGCACTGGTTCAACTTCCACACAAGCAACTGCTCTGAACGACTTGCACTCAGACTTCAAACACTCAGTTGCTTTGGGAAAGGGAATGCATTCAAAACTCACTTTCTTTAAATCCAGAGGATTGGAACAATCGTCCGCTGACAATGTGTTTTTAGCAGATTGAAGCGCATGTAGTTCATCCAAAATCATTCTCCACACGTCAAACAGCGGAGTCACAAAGTCAGAGATACATTCACCAGTCTTTATTAAAGTGCACGCAGACTCAATGCACGCATACAAAACTGCTTCGTTTTTAGAACGGTATTGATTGCAAAACGATCTCCAATCACATTCCAATTCATAGACCAGGAGCTCGATCTCCCATTTCTCAAACGGGGGCTACCATGCACACTTAACAAAGGATGAACAATCATAGTGCGCACAGTCTACAGATGGAACTGGAGCAGGAACAGAACGGGAATCTTTTACCTCTTTATTGGGATCAATTAATTGGTGTGTGTGTGTAATTCATCCAAAATGATCTGCCACACATACATCACCAGATCCACAACACACTTGTCACATTCATCAGAATCAATCAAAAGGCACACAGAGTCAAGACAATCGTTCAGGACATCCGCGCTTTTTGCGATGTAAAAATCGCAAAAGGCTTTCCAATCCAAATCAAATTTCTCCACCAAGGCCCCGATTTCCCATGAGGCAAATGGCGGTTCGAACAACCCAGTATCTAAATAATCTCCATATGGGTGGGGATCAGGAACGAGTACAGATTTTTTGACTGCTTTAATATAGTGTGCGATCCTACCTATAGCAGGATCCACATAAGCTTTGGATTGGGGCAAAAAACCTGGAAACTGATCAGCAGATGCATTATAAACATCATTATCATCATGCATGGTTTTGCCCATTTCAGACTTGACAGAAATAACCTCTCTATCTGTGGTTGCCATGGGCAACGGATCTTTCCGCTGGGAAGCCTTCCTAGATCTTTTACGTTTAGACTTAGAGGCTTTGGATGGCTGCTTTATGGATGAAAGAGTAGATGGAACAGCTGATTGAGCTGCTGACAACAACTCATTAAGGGGGTATGGTAATTGAGGTAATCTCAGCCAATTGTGAATTAAAAAGGCCAAGAATTCCAGGGGTCTTTGACTCAGGGTGGTATGATCTAACACATCATAACCCCACATTGACATTTCTCCCCCCAACAGAATGTAGACCATTTGGGGGGCCCAGGTAGACACTGGGGTGCATTGGAATTCAGGGTTCGCTAACAGTTTCGTACACTCAGACAAAAATTCGTCTGCTGATTCAGGTTCAAGTTTTTTAAATCTCTTAAAGGTACAAGAGCCATATTCGACAAAATCGTACAAATCGAAAAATTCCGTCTACACTGGGGTTTTGGGTTAGGCTGGTCATTCTGTCACGATTGTGGAACTTTCCCCGTGATCAGCGCACAACGCGTGCGCTGACACGGCGGAGATCCTCCACAAGCGTATAATTTGCAGGAACCCAGCAAAAGGTGCTACGCACCTGTAGAGCGAAATTCCTGTCGGCAGATGGCGCTGGGGAGTGCAGAGGAACCAATCCTCTGTACCTCCACAAGTGCCAGACAGGAATTGTACGAAGCGCAGAATGCAATCGCAAGAGAGGCGATAGTGAATGAGATTGAGCAAAAGGGATAGGTTGTATGTGTGTGCGCCAATCCAGTCGCCACTCCGCGACCACGCACACACAACAGCAGATACGAAATAGGAACGCGATCGCGAGAGGTGCGATCGCGAGACGTGACACAAGGCAGAACAGAATAGAATACAAGGGTAGCAAAGGCACAGCAAATACAATAAGGAGATACGGAAAACAACAACCGCTAGCTAACCGCGAACACCGCACTCATTCGCAACAGTGCAAGCGGTTATGCGCGATCTCCACGTGATAAGCACAATAGAGACAAGCACGCCTAACTAACCATAAACAGACAAACATGAAACAGGGGACGCGAGCGCTTGCTTAACGGTTACCTCACCGAGCCTGTAGCAAGCGCAGCGGACAAGACAGACACACGAAAAACAAGAACTAGGCAGGAAGGATCCACCGCTCTTCCGCCAGAGCAAGTGTGATCCAAGCAGGAACATAGATCAGAAAGATCCACAGCCGCTAACGCTAGCGGCTAGTGCGATCTCAGCAAGACAGAACGATTCGCTATCAACCGCCGTTGGTGACAGCGCAATCGCGACCGACAAAACAGAACAGAAGGATCCCCAGCGCTCGCACAAAGTAGCTAGCGCGATCCCAGGAAACAGAACAGAAGAGATAGCTGGTAGCAACCGCTGCACCAGCTATACTCCAAGAACATAGATCAGAACCATTTCCTGTCAACCACCATAGGGACAGGACAATGGCAAACAGGCAAGACAAGACAGAACAGGCAATACAGATAATACAACCTGACTGGGCTAGAAGGGGAGCCAAAAGCAACCCCCAGGAATTAACTATACTAGATAGCAATGGCTGACACTCCAGCAGTGTCCATCAGGAACTGAGCAAGGAAGGGAAATGACCAGCCAAGCATTCTGGGAAACATAAAGCTCTTATAGTGCCAGTCATCAAAGAAGGCAGGTAGGGGATTTGCATAACGAATGTATGCAAATTCCCCAGCAAGAGAACAGAACAGAAACTTGCAATGAAAAGACAGGTCTCTGTTCCAGAGACCTGCAGCCCATAGACTAGAGGAATGGACAAACAGCTGTCTGCCTGTGCAGCCAGCTGAGCGGAACATCACAACTGCAGCCTTTCCTAATTGCACAATGGCCGTGTTATCTCTGTTCTATGATCTAATCTGTTTTCTTCTGTTGGCTCTGTCGGCTAAGGCTGGAGTGTGTGGAATGTGCAGGGCTGCTTGTGATTGGATAGAAGCGATACACACCCTCTGCAGGCCCCCTGCAGGCTCTGTATGACTCACACACTCTGCTTATGTGAGCCTATCACAAGCTGGTTAGTTTGTTTGTAAACACTGCCTAAAACTGTTAATTACAAGCCAGGATTGCAACAGAGAGGGGCAGAAACAGCACAGAGGGGCCCAGGAGAACATAATGAATAGAATGGCATGCTTTTTGCTGTCAAAATTTTAGAGTACAGATTCTCTTTAAGGCCCGGTACACACTTGCATAAAAAAATGGTCAGTTTGTAGATCTGAACGGAATGGACTATAATGGATGGGAACGGATCCAATGTTACCTTAGGATCTGTTCACATTGGGCTGTTAGAACAGATCCACTCCACACGATCCGTTGAACGGACCACAAAGTTCGTTCTGCAGCAATTTTTCTGGCCCGATGAGCCCAGCAGCACTGCACTGGGGGCAATGAGAAAACAGAACGTTTCTTAACACTAGTGAATAAATGGACCACTCTAGCCAGCAAAATCCACTTTGGTGATGGGGGTCAGGGCAGGAAATGGGAAAACGGAATGGAAGCAGCTTAGTGGCAATGGAGTGAAAATGGATCCGATCGACCGGTAATCAGATCCATTTTCATGAATCCATTTGCCACTTAATTGCCAGTGTGAACTGGGCCTAAGAGAATCCCAATGTACAACGTGCACTGGGGCCCCAAGCTACTTAGCTACACCACTGTGTATAAACTACATAGCATGTGTTATGTGGTTTGTGCAACACTTGGTATAATTTACTAGTGCTGTCCAATAGTAAATATACCCCAATGACTAAAAAAAAAATCAGAAACATTTTTGCAAAAAGTTGTATGTGTGGAACTTTTTCAGAGAGGGGAACTTACCCTTTCCATTAAAATGTGTGAATGCATCAGAGTTCTTGCGTTCAAGTTTTCATTTTGTTGTAATGTTTGTACTGAGGTCAATAATAGATCAGTAATGTGCCTATTTTATTTATTACAGATTTTACAGCTCCACCTATGAGGTCCCTTATGTTTCCAGGAGAAGAAATATTAACCCTCTACGTTGCATGTAAATCACTCATCTTGACCATTGTTGCAGCACTGCTTGTGTGCTATGACCAGAGAACAACCAAAGCCCGCATCACAACTCAGAGTGGATAAAGAATCGCTTAAGCCCAACCCCTGAGGAACATTCCATGTATGATTCTGATAGGAGGAGAGGGATTATAACCTCTCTTGGCTTTTATTACAATATATATTGTTTTCATATCTAGAAGTTTCCCTAGCTTTCCGTGAGTGAGGTCGTTAGCCATCTCATCTTATCTATTTTTTTTTCACCTTAGCTATATAAAACCTTATAAAAGGATGAATGTTATTTTATACGTAAGGTGAGAAATAGATTAGACATTATTCATGCTGTGAGTTTAGTGAATCAGTTTCCTGAACTAATAATTTTTGGTTTAAACAATTATGGACAAGCACCATGTAAAGTAAGTTCATGAAATAATTAATTGAGAAGGGAATGTGCTAATTTTGCGTATAATATCACAACGAAAAAACAGGAAAAAGTACCCAATATAAACAGCACCAGACCAATCAGGATTATATCTCAAAATATAACAAATTGTATTGGGAATAGTAATCACATAAAAACATCTAAAATCACCAGCGGTGACAACAGCGGGATGAGTATAAATAATGAATCCAAAAGTGAAGGTTAATAACAGATCCTCAAAAACCCCTTCAATATTGTATCATAATGATCATGGGTCATTCCTATCACAGTACCAAAAAATAGTAACATAAATCACACAAGACCCATAAATAGTGATAAAGATGTCACTCACTGTACAGCAAATACAAAATTATATTTTGCACAGTAATCTAAGAAAAGTATGTACAGTGAACGTATAAATAGTCACAAGGGTTGTGATCCAATGAGAAGAGCAGAGAAAATAACTCTGCAATAGGTGAGGTAAATAAGGAAGAAGATCTGTGCAGGTTAGAGTGAGGAGTGACGAGGGGAGAGGGCAAGGAACTTACATGAGGAGTCTTAATGCATCTTGCGGGTCCAACCGGCTTCTGAAAGGGCCTCTTAATGCATCTCGCGGGTCCAACCGGCTTCTGAAAGGGCCTCTTAATGCATCTCGCGGGTCCAACCGGCTTCTGAAAGGGCCTCTTAATGCATCTCGCGGGTCCAACCCGCTTCTGAAAGGGCCTCGCGAGATGCATTAAGGCCCTCAGTGGCGACAGTCACGGTCCTCAGCCTCTCCTCATGTAAGTTCCTTGCCCTCTCCCCTTGTCACTCCTCACTCTAACCTGCACAGATCTTCTTCCTTATTTACCTCACCTATTGCAGAGTTATTTTCTCTGCTCTTCTCATTGGATCACAACCCTTGTCACTATTTATACATTCACTGTACATACTTTTCTTACATTACTGTGCAAAATATAATTTTGTATTCGCTGTACAGTGAGTGACATCTTTATCACTATTTATGGGTCTTGTGACTTATGTTACTATTTTTTGATACTGTGATATATTACCCATGATCATTATGATACAATATTGAAGGGGTTTTTGAGGATCTGATATTAACCTTCACTTTTGGATTCATTATTTATACTCATCCCGCTGTTGTCACCGCTGGTGATTTTAGATGTTTTTATGTGATTACTATTCCCAATAAAATTTGTTATATTTTGAGATATAATCCTGATTGGTCTGGTGCTGTTTATATTGGGTACTTTTTCTTGTTTTTTCGTTCTAATAATTTTTGGTATCTGGCCAGCAAAAAATAACTTAAAGATGAGATGAGAAATGCTTTCCAACTTTATATAATCCGGGACAATTTCATTCTAGTAATTTTTTTCTCACTCTTTTTTTTTATTTTATATAAAACGGTATTACATTATTAGTATTATTCTTAAAGCTATTATATTCTTAATAATATTCTTAAAGAGACACTGAAGCGAAAAAAAAATATGATATAGTGAATTGGTTGTGTACTATGAATAATTACTAGAAGATTAGCAGCAAAGAAAATATTCTCATACTTTTATTTTCTGGTATATAGTGTTTTTTCTAACATTGCATCATCCTATACTATGTGTAGATTACACAACACTCAGCATTCAAAATGATTCTTTCAGAGCAGTCTGTGAAGTAATGACCTCTCCTCTAGCAGAGAAAAAGTAAACAGTTCACTTACAGTTGAGATAATAAAAGTCAGATAACAGCCCTCTCCACGACTAACTTAGTCGGAGAGTTTAATGGCTTGTTTGCATAGAGATAACAACTGGAGTTTCTCAACTCTTCCTGTACTGGAAACAATTAGACTGATGTATCTGATCTTAATGTTTTATTTCTTAGCTGTACTACACATACAAATCATAATATCATAATTATTTTTGCGCTTCAGTGTCTCTTTAAAGTTATTATATTTTTAATATTAATCTTAAGATTAGTAAAGGGAATCTGAAGTGAAAATAAACATATGATATAATGCATTGTATGTGTAGTACATCTAAGAAACAGAACATTAGCAGCACAGATGTGAGTCTCATATTGTTTCCAGTACAGGAAGAGTTAAGAAACTTCACTTGTTATCTATGCAAAAGAGCTTATCTGAGTTCTATGACTAATTTAGTCAGAGAGCAGCAGAGCTGGGACAAGGTCCTCCAGCACCCAAGGCTGAGACACCAAAGTGCGCCCCCCCATCCCTCCCAACCCAGCAATCACACACTGATTGCTATTAGACTAGGAGGCGTCACAGGGCCCACAACCTCCCCAACACCTCAATATCTAGTTATCTGGCTTGCAGTCACTGTCATGTATCCCCTTTTCTTATTTCTTTCTGCTTCAAACAAAAAAGGGGAATGATAGCTGAGTGAGTTGTGCGCCCCTCCCTCCTACACTGCGCCCTGAGGCTGGAGCTTCTCCCGCCTCTGCCTCGGCCCGGCCCTGGAGAGTAGTGCTATTATCTGAAGCACTTATAGATCAAAGAAACAGTGTAAGACAACTTCAGATAAGATTTTACTACAGAGAAGTTCAAAGGGTCATTAGCTCTGCTCTGTTTCATCGTTTAATATGCAGATTGTAGTTTGTAAACTGCCAATATTAGAGAATGATGCAATGTTATAAAAAAAAAGCTGTATAACTGAAAATAAAAACATGAGACTCTTTTCTTTACAACTAATGTTCTATTAATTATCCGTACTACACTTACAATTATATCATACTTTTTTTTTTCGCTGCAGCGTCCCTTTGAGAACCATTTAGGCTTAGGCATATTGTATATTCTTACCCCATGTTTGCTAATATAGTGCTATAGGTGTGATCCCACATAAGCGATGTGATTTTTAAAAAATCCCCCATAGCATTGCATAAGCAAGAATCGTTAAATTTACAAGCACTTAGAAAAATGCTGCCAGTGGGTCTTAGACTTTACTTAGTACAGGTACAGTACGAAGGGGGGGGGGGGGGGGGGGGGAGCTGACGCTTGGGAAGCTATCGCAAAGGACCTGGGATGAAGGAAAACCTCATTCAACATGCAGAACGCCGGCAAATCGTGCCGCAAATCGTGGCCAAGAACAGTGAGCAAAGCGCCTGCAATTTAGGAAGTGCAAGCGCTGCTCCCAGTGGGCACCTGATCTAGTGCTGAGTGCATGCAGCTTGGAATTAGGTCAATTAATTGCACCTCCTGTTAACTTTAAGCTCCAGTTACAAATTGCAGTAATCCTACTAATATAATAAATGAGAAAGTTCGGATGTTTGGATGTTTGGATGTTTGGATGTTTGGATGTTTGGATGTTTGTTACTCGATCACTCAAAAATGGCTGAACGGATTTGAATGAAATTTGGCACACACATAGTACATTACCTGGAATAAAGTATAGGATACTTTTTATCCCCATAACCAAAAAGAGACAAATACAAATTTCACTGGAAAATGTAAACTGCAGCCATTCTTACACTGTTACACTGGAGGTGTGTTTAGCTTCTAAGGCCTCGATTCATAAAGCATTCCCGCATTCGGAAATGCTGAAAACGGCTCACTTTACCGACCACACAGCAAAATCTGTATTCATAAAGGCTTTTTCCGCATGAAAAGCCGACATTCGCGAGCAGAGTGATGAATCACCGCCTTGAGCGGTGATTATCATAGCAAAAGTAACAAATGTCAATTCATAAAGATTAGAGGTAGCGGTATGCGGACGGGTATTACCGCTACCTCTGATGTGGCGAGAAGCCTGCGGAATCCGTTGCAGTGAATGGGACAGACCTCCCAAGCAGCTGCAGAGAGAACACCGCACGGAGGGATTCCGCCTGCTTCTCCTGTTTCCGCATGTCTCCCGACAGCCTAACGCCTGCCTACAGCGGAATATCTCCGCACGCCTGTCACAAGTAGCAAAATGTTTATGAATTACCACCCTGAAGGCGGAAATACCGACAGCGGTGTTTCCCCGCTCGACGTTACCTTCCCGACAGCACTTTTATGAATCGAGGCCTATGGGTAGAATGGTTAATTTGCATATATTCAGCAGTGATGCACTGGGAGACATCTCAAGCTCACTCCAACCTGAATTGTCACAAATTCTTTCTGTTTTAAGAAAGCAAACGTTTGTTTTTCTTAACATCTTAGTAAGGGGGCTTTTAGGACCATTGAAGTCCCTTACACACTCCAATGAGTTCTGGGTCACCATGAATTTGCTGGGTAGCATGTCCCTCTTGGTGTTACAAGCCCTACTGCATAGAGCCAAATTAATCTATGCCATGCACTGATGAGGATCAAGCAATCCAAAACAGTCTGTGGCTTCTAGGACTTTTGGCGAAGATCAGGTGGAGGATATTTACTTGGACTTGGCACGAGGGGTATTCTAAGGGTCCTCCTTGTGGGGACCCTGGATAAACGGGGAGAGGATGGCAGCTGCGTCGAGTGGAGGAGGTGGAGAAGGCATGCCAAAACTGCGGAACTCAATTCGCTTTGTCGTAAAGATGGATTGGAGGAGACATGGACCGAAGGCGTTCATCGATAAGGTACTGGTGGAGGGGTTGAAGCTGAATAAGAGCAAGATGTTTGCAATACAAGATTTCCCAGGACAAGGGGCCTATGATATCACAATGCATAATGAGGAAGATGCGCTAAAAGTGCTGGCAGATTATAGAGAGAGCAGGGAAGATTATGTTAATTGGTTGGAGTCGGTCACGCCATTATTTAATGAAAAGGCGAGACAGATTTATGTGCATATGTACAATCCTTTCGTGGAGCCAGATGTGGTCAGGCTGTTCATGCTGCGATATTTTGAGGATGTGAGCTATGCTGAAAAAATATACAATCACATAGGAGTATACAGAAGCAAAATTAAGTTTATTGTGAAGTTCAAGAGGCAGGAGGGGTGCTGGCATGATGTAGTTCACCCACCCCCTGTCTTCTCTATTGCCGGGGAGAGAGGTTATGTCACGTATCCTGGGCAGCCTCTCTACTGCCGGAGGTGCTATATGTTTGGGCATGGAACTGAAAGTTGTGTCTCGGAGGAGCGGTGCAGACATTGCAAGGAGCCAGTGCACCCTGGCTCCAGCTGCAAGAAGGTGAAAGTGTGTGACCTCTGTGGTGTGGGCGGCCACTTGGCCAAAGATTGTGAAAAGCGTGGTAAAACAAGGATTTACACGTATGCTGCTGCCGCTGGTTCTTATGGTAGGGGCAGGAGGTGGTCACTGGCTCCCCGTGTGGAGCCCCGGGACTCTGAGGCTGTTACTGAGACCCCCCTTACTGATGCAGCTGGAGAGGGCACCAGTGTAGTCCATATGGGCCCAACCGCTGCTGAGACCCCCCCTGGCCCCCCTGTGGATGAAGTAACTGATTCCCAGATGCTGCAGGCAGAGGAGTTGCCAAAGCTGCAGCGAGTGAAGAAAAGAAAACTGGGTGAGGATATGGATGAAAATGATGATGCTGTGGGGAGTGGGGGTGAAGAGGACGCCGTGCCTCTGTCTGCAGAGTTTCCCTCTGATGTGCAGAAGGCTGCCGGTCCTGCCTGTAAGAAGGCTGCCGCTGCCAAGTCTGCAGCGAGCAGGACAGGAGAGGCCGATGTATGTGCAGTGACTGAGGTTGCCCCGAGTCCCCCCGCTGTGGAGAGTCAGGCTAGGGCTGTGCAGAGTGAGATTGTGGAGGAGACCCCCCCGGAGCAGCTCCCCGAAGATGTGCCCAGCTCTCCAGCAGAGCGGGATTCCCCTGGCGCTGGTGACGTCATAAGCTCAGTTTCTACTGAGCGGGACCCGCAGCGTGAGCCTGGAGAGTGTGCTGAGGCTTCCCCGACCCCTGCCACCAGTACCGAAGCCTCCCCCGTGCTTCTCGTGAGCCAGGCAGAGGTTCCTGATGTCTGCACAGACCCCCAGCGGCCTGCCATGGACGCTAGTAGCCGCAGGTCTGCTGGGAGCAGTAGTGCCACAGTTCCTGGAGCCGGCTCAGCCGGCGAGAACAAGAAGAATGCAGGCGGGGAAACAGCTGTGCAGTCAGCTGACCCCCTGCACAATCCTAAGCCCGCCCCTTCTTCTGCTCTCTCGCAGAAGACTCTGCCAGCACATTCTAGCCCTGTGAAAAGCGCAGGGAAAAAGACAAAGACTGACACTGCTGTGGGGAGATCCCAGCAGGGGACTCCATCACTTCCCTCCAAAAATAACAGCTCCCCAAATTCAAATAAAGGAGGGAAATCAGCCAGCATGATGTCAGAGGAGGTGGGAGGAGGTTATGCAAATGAGGAGGAGGAGTGTGAGATGGACATAACAGACCCTGGGAAGGTGGAAGGGGAGAAAGAGGTGGTGATAGAAGAGAGTGACAGTGATTATCCACTACCTTATCAAGAAAGAAAAGAGGCTGTGACAGAATCAGAGAGTGATGATACCCATGTGGCAAAAATGCGTATTGTCAGTGACATTTCTGAGGGAGAGTTAAAAGTTGACATGACGCAGTCTCCTGTACCCACTAGCTGGGAAAACACTAAACCATCTAGGAGGATTAACCCAGAGGCGCCTGGGCCGAGTGCTGCTGGAGATTCTGGTCCAGAGGACAGGAATATGGCGGAGTCAAAGAAACAAAAAAGAAAGAAAAACAGAAAAGGAAAGCAGGATCCCGCAACAGTGGGCTTAAGGAAGAGTCCCAGGGCATCCAAGAAGTGATGATGGCTGAGTGTAGGGTGCATAACACGTGGTGTCTTTTGGTGATGGTGCTGTCCCTGCTGTCTGTAAATGTGAGGGGGATCGGCTCCTCATACCGCCGGGCTGCAGTCCTGCAGGACCTTGCAAATTTTAGGGTGGATATTTTTTGTCTGCAGGAGTGTATATTGAAGACGGTACCAGGCTCTGGGGAATGGGCAGGGGGCAATGCCATCTGGTCCCCTGCCTGCCAGAATAGGAATGAGGGCATTGGCGTGCTGTTTAATAACCCAGGCATAAAGGTTTTGTCACATGCTGTCATCATTCCGGGAAGGATGATGGTTGTGAATTTTGATTTTTTTGGTTCCCAGTAACGTCTTTTTAACTGTTACGCTCCTGCAGACAAAAATGAGAGGGCGGAGTTTTTGGAGGTGCTCAAGTTCAATCTGCCAGGCCGCATTAAGACCATTGTGGCCGGCGATCTGAACTGTATAAGATCGGTTGGGGATCGAGTGGGGTCAGGAGAGACCAAGCTGGACTCCACCAGTAGGATCCTCAACCAGATTGTGACAGATTTTGGACTGCAGGATGCAGCTTTGGCGGCAGGCAGTAGGGACAGGGAATATACTTACTTTTCGGATACGGGCACGGTTAAGTCACGCATAGATTACTTTTTACTTTCTAGGTATGTGTTGGTTTCTGCTGTCTCTTATCACCAGGTCACTTTTTCTGATCACAGAGCCATTCTTTGTTCCCTGGAAACGTCGGAGAGAGTGGTGTTTGGGAAGGGAGTCTGGAAGTTGAATGTGGAGTTGTTGGAGGATGTGGACATACTTGAAAGATTTAGGGTGGAGTATGCAGGATGAGTGTGTAGGAAGAGAGGTTTTGTGGATTTGTTAGAATGGTGGGATTGGGCAAAGAGGAGGATTTCTGGCTTTTTCAGGAATCTGGCGTATGAGAAGAGGTGTTTGCAGAGAGAGGAGGAAGAGAAGTGGAAAGTGAGATTGCAGTATTTGGTGAAGATAAAGGAATGGGGGTATGAGGTGGAGGAAGAGTTGGAGGAGGCAAGACAGCGAATGAAGGGGATGTTGATGGAGCGTGGGAAGAGGATTGTGTATCAGGCGAAAGTGAGAGATTTGGAAGAGGGAGAGTCTTGCTCCCGGTTCTTCTTTAAGAAGGTGGTGTCCAGTAGGGATGTGTTAGAGTCAGTGGTGGTGGATGAGAAGGAAGTAGTTGGTTCTGAAGTGGTGGAAGAGGTGCAGAAGTTTTATGTGGATTTGTATGGAGGAGGGAATGTTGTGTCAGATGTGGAGATGGAAGAGTATTGTGATGAGGTGTTGGAGGAGTGTTTGGATCCGTTGGAGGTACAGCAGTTGAAAGAGTCGGTGGCCACGGAGGAGGTATGGGCGGCAGTGGGTGCCATGCAAACAGGCAAGACTCCAGGGAAGGACGGGCTCCCAGTGGAGTTTTTTAGGTGGGCCTGGCCTATCATTGGTGGGGAAGTGGTGGAGGTGGTCCAGGAGGTTTTTTCTTCTGGACGGTTGTCCCCATCAATGCGGGAGGGAGTCATCACCCTGATTTATAAGAAAGGAGACAAAAAATTGATAAAAAATTGGAGGCCGATTTCGCTGTTGAATGTGGACTACAAGATAGTGGCGAAATTGGTCGCAAACAGGTTAAGGAGTGTGATAGCATCTATGATTGGAGAGGGGCAGACCTGTGCGGTCCCCGGTCGAAGAAGCGCCGATAACCTGGTTTTGTTAAGGGACATGATAAGTTTTTCACAGGAAAATAAAGCGCCGATGGTCATTGAGGGTATCGATTTGGAAAAGGCATTTGATAGAGTATCACACTCCTTCCTGTTCGGGGTGATGGCAAAATTAGGGGTCCCTGATTGTCTCCTGAAAGTTATTAGAAGTTTTTACACTGGAATTTCGAGCCACGTCTTGGTAAATGGGGTTTTGTCCAGGTCATTCCCCGTTTTGTCCGGAGTCAGGCAGGGGTGTCCACTGTCGCCTATGGCTTTTATTTGTGTGGTGGAGCCTTTGCTGAGGTATGTCCAACGGGACAAGGTGGTGAAAGGATTTGTTGTGCCAGGTGGTGGTGGAGAGCAGGTGAAGTATTTGGCTTATATGGATGATGTGGCGTTTGTGGGTGGGTCGCAGGCTGATATTGATAGGGTGAATTTGCATGTGAAGGTGTTTTGTGGAATGTCTGGAATGGCTGTGAATTGGGAGAAGTCCCAGCTGGTTTCCTTTGGGAGGCCTGTACCTTTGAATGTGGAGAAAGTGCCGGTGAGTCAGGAGATCAAGGTGTTGGGTGTGGTGTTTGATGCAGAGATGAAAGGTAGAAAGACTTTGGATGAGGTGAAAGGGAAAGTGGTAAGAAAGTTGAACTTGTGGAGGTTGCGGAAGTTGTCTTTTTCAGGGAAAGTGTTGGTGGTGAAAGCTGTGATATTGCCGTTGTTGTTGTACTTCTGTTTGGTCTTGCCTCCTGGCAAAAGATGGATGCAAGAGGTGCAGAGAATGTTGTTTGTCTTCTTCTGGGGTTCAAAGATGGAGAGGGTGGCACGGGTGACGGTTCACAAGGGTGTGTCTCTGGGTGGTTGGGATTTCCCTGATGTTGCTTCTTTTTTGTCTCTGCACTATCTGGTGTCTGTCCGTAGAGTATTGGAGTCAGAGGGGAGGGTGAAGGATTTTGTAAGATACTTGGGAGGATGGTTGTGGAACAAGTTGGGATGGGTTGCTAAGGACCTGAGCAAGCCTGTTGCATTCACAACCACGCTATGCTATCAAAAGGTTAAAGAAATTCTGTACAATTTCAATATGACAGGAGCAGCCTTGGCGGATATAAATAAACAGAACATAAAAAAATGGATCACAAGAAATTATATAATATGTTATATAAAAGGAATGACAAGTGCACAAGCAGAGACAATATGGAAAAGAATGAACATTAAAGGAACAACAAACAGACAAAAAGATGTGGTGTGGATGTCCATGGTATCAGCACTCCCTACTAGGGTTTTTTGCAAAAAGAGGGGTATGACTCCCTCAGGAAGGTGCCCAAGAGAAGGGTGCGGAGGGGAAGAAGATGTGGATCACGTTTTTTGGGAGTGTGATTTTGCAAGGGATTTTCGGAGGAAGTTGGGTTTTTTTTTAGAGGTGGTGGTGGAGGTTAGGGGCACATCTCTTTTAATGGTGATGGGTGGAGTGTCACTGGGTGCAAAGGAAAAGGATAGGAAGGGATGGATCGTGTTTTCTGTATTCAAGGAAGTTCTGTGGGATGCAAGGAATCTAATTGTATTCAAGAAGGAGCAGTTGTCATTGGAAGCAGTATGCAATTTTTTCTTGGCGAGATTGTATGTGGTGTATTTGGCAGATAAAAAAAGTGTTGGAGAGGAGAAGGCTCAGGAATGTTGGAAACAAAAAGAATGGAGCTCATTGATATAAAAAGTGAACAGATTTAATAAAGGCCGGTATGATGATTTAATTATGAAGGATGGGCAATATCGCTGCCAACCTGATTGAGAGATCCGCGTGATGGCTGGTTTTTAAGTGATTTTAATCTGAAAGGCCAAAAAAAAAAAAAAAATCCAAAACAGTCTGTATGCGTGTTGGATTATTATGGCTATGTACAATTTAACAAGGTGACACATCATTGCATTCCAGCGGTTCTGGAGGTGTGTTTAGCTTCTAAGGGTAACAATGGTTAATTAGCATATTTTCAGCAGTGATGCACTGGGAGACATCTCAAGCTCTCTCCAACCTGAATTATCGCAAATTCTTTCTGTTTTTAGAAAGCAAACTTTTGTTTTTCTTACACTGTTAATGGTAGGGTTCTCAAACTTCGCACAGTTGGTCGTTGGGTGACTAGGGTTGTTATTCAGAAAAGTGGTTGGAGCCTATAAAAGCCAATCAAAATTCACCTAATGATTTTCAAGGGGAATATTTACATTTCTGCCATTCTTGCACTGTTAATGGCACAAGCCTCAAACCTGGTATAGTTGATCATTGGGTGACTGGGGTTCAATTTTAGAAAGGGGGTGGAGCCACAAATAGCCAATCAGATTTGTTTCATTCCAATGCAAATTATTGTTGCCAAACACCGCAAAGCTCACAAACTTGGTAATTGAGTAATTGATTAATTGTGTGTTAGGGTTAGGAAAGTGGGCACAGCCAACACCAGCCAAATACATAAGCAGGCAACGCCGGGTCATAAGTGGGCGGAGACAAATATAAATTTTACTGGGAAAATGTAAACAGCAGCCATTCTTACACTGTTAATGGTAGGGTTCTCAAACTTTGCACAGTTGGTTACTGGGTGACTGGGGTTAATATTCAGAAAAGTGGGTGGAGCCTACAAAAAACAATCAAAAATTACCTATTGATTTTTCAGGGGAATATTTCATTGCTGCCATTCTTGCACTGTTAATGGCACAAGCCTCAAACCTGGTACAGTTGATCATTGCGTGACTGGGGTTTAAATTTATATAAGGAGGTGGAGCCCCAAACAGCCATTCTGATTTGTTTCATTTTAATGCAGGTTATTGATGCCAAAGACCGCAAAGCTCACAAACTTGGTCATTGAGTAATTGAGTAATTGTGTGTTAGGGTTAGGAAAAGTGGGCGCAGCCAACACCAGCCAAATACATAATCGGGCAATGCTGGGTCATCAGTAGGCGGAGACAAATACAAATTACACTGAGAAAATGTAAACTGCAGCAATTCTTACACTATTAATGGTAGGGTTCTTAAACTTTGCACAGTTGGTCACTGGGTGACTGAGATTAATATTCAGAAAAGTGGGTGGAGCCTACAAAAGCCAATCAAAATCCACCTATTAATCTTTAAGGGGAATATTTAATTGATGCCATTCTTGCACTGTTAATGGCACAAGCCTCTTGCACTGTTAATCACCTGTACCTGGTACAGTTGGCCATTGGGTGATTGGGGTTCAAATTCAGAAAATGGGGGGAGCCACAGCCAATCAGGTTTATTTTATTTCAATGCAAATTATTGATGCCAAAGACCTCAAAGCTCACAAACTTGGTCATTAAGTAATTTTGTGTTTGGGTTAGAAAAAGTAGGCGGAGCTAGCACCAGCCAAATACATACCTGGGCAATGCCGGGTCTTCAGTGGGCGGAGACAAACACAAATTTCACTGGGAAAATGTAAACTGCAGCCATTCTTACACTATTAAGTGTGGGGTTCTAAAACTTTGCACAGTTGGTCACTGGGTGACTGGGATTAATATTCAGAAAAGTGGGTGGAGCCTACAAAAACCAATCACAATTCACCTATTGATTTTCAAGGCAAATATTTAATTGCTGCCATTTTTGCACTGTTAATGGCACAAGCCTCAAACCTGGTACAGTTGATCATTGGGTGACTGGGGTTAAATATTTAGAAAAGGGGTGGGGCTACAAACAGCGAATCAGATGTGTTTCATTTCAATGAAAATTATTCATGCCAAAGACCACAAATCTCACAAACTTGGTCATTGACTATTGACAATTGTGTGTTAGGGTTAGAAAAAGTGGCCACAGCCAACAGCAGCCAAATACATACCCGGGAAACATCAGGACATCAGTGGGTGGAGAAAAATAAAAATTTAACTGCCAGAATGTAAACTGCAGCCATTCTTACACTGTCTGTCAATGGCAGGGTTCTTAAACTTTGCACAGTGGGTGACTGGGATTAATATTCAGAAAAGTAGGTGGAGCCTACAAAAGATAATCAAAATTCACCTATTGATTTTCAAAGTAGTGGAGCCACAGCCCATTATTGATGCTAAAGACTGCAAAGCTCACAAACTAGGTAATTGTGTGTTAGGATTAGAAAAAGTAGACAGAGCTAACACTAGCCAATTACATACCCGGGCAACGCCGGGCTACCAGCTAGTAGTAAAATAACTATATCAGTCATTTGCATTAAACCACATGTGGTTTGTCTGTGTGCTGCAGGGGCGGTTCTTCCAAGAAGCAACGCGAATCACGTGCTTCAGGATGGCAACAACTAGAGGGTGGCAAGAGGCGGCTTCCCTCCCCAAATCTCCCCCTCCTCACACTTCCCATCTCTCCTCCTAGATGTGTGGTGCTGCCTCACTCACCTGCTGTCAGCATTCCAGCGATGAGATCTCATGCCGCCCATCCAGCATCTTGTATCCATGGCTACAGCGGTGCCTCATGTGACTTGTTACATGCTGCCGGGTCACATGAGGCACCGCTGTAGTCAGAGAGGAAGCAGGACTTCATGTGTGGCTGGTGATACCATAATCTTCTGAGAGCGGGTGAATGATACGGTGCTGGTACAGCACATACCAGAGGGCCAGAGCACCAGCTGTCATTGCTATCTAGGTTATTTCCATACACAGCAGAATTTCCTTATGTGAACAATGTTGCATCATTACAGTGCTAGGTCTTCCCTCTTTGTGAATTATTATTTTCCTCTGGGGTGTTGGGTCCCTGTTACTGCTTCCTGAGTCAGAATAAGCATGAAGTTGTGTTCTGATTGGCTTCTACTCATGTCAAAGGACCAGCATGGCAGCCAAGCAGCTGGTATTGTAACAGAAACTATTCTGTACGTATCTGTGTATAAGCCTAAGAGGCCATTTTGTTTTTTTTTATAAGCACAAGAATCTATTTTATTTTGAATCCTTATTCAATAAAAATTATACTCAAAAATGTTAATAAATAATTCCTATTGTATTGAAACTATCCATATTTAAACAATAATGGAGCAACAAGATGAACTTTTTTGGCATCAAAGTGTGAAAGTCATTCATAATAGAATACATTGGGATGCAAAAGTTTGGGCAATCTTGTTAATCGTCATGATTTTCCTGTATAAATCGTTGGTTGTTACAATAAATAAATGTCAGTTAAATATATCATATAGGAGACACACACAGTGATATTTGAGAAGTGAAATGAAGTTTATTGGATTTACAGAAAGTTTGCAATAATTGTTTAACCAAAATTAGCCAGGTGCATAAATTTGGGCACTGTTGTCATTTCATTGATTCAAAAACCTTTAGAACTAATTATTGGAACTCAAATTGGCTTGGTAAGCTCAGTGACCCCTGACTTACATACACAGGTGAATCCAATTATGAGAGAGAGTATTTAAGCGGGTCAGTTGTACATTTCCCTCCTCTTTTAATTTTCTCTGAAGAGTAGCAACATGGGGGTCTCAAAACAACTCTCAAATTACCTAGAGACAAAGATTGTTCACCATCATGGTTTAGGGGAAGTATTCAGAAAGCTGTCTCAGAGATTTCAGATGTCTGTTTCCACAGTTAGGAACATATTGAGGAAATGGAAAACCACAGGATCAGTTCAAGTTCAGGCTCAAAGTGGCAGACTAAGAAAAATCTCGGCTAATCAGATGCGACGAATGGTGAGAACAGTCAAAGTCAACCCACAGACCAGCACCAAAGACCTACACTTTTGCATCCCACGGTATATATAGTGTTTATTTGTGATGTACTGTATTGCTTGTGGCAGACACAGGGATATGCACCTTAGGAGAGAGCCTGGGGGTGCTTCATTTTTTGAAACATATACTTACTTTCAAGTAAAGGGATTCATACAATTCAGTTTGATAAGCAAGGCGTCTAAATGACAATTTGGAATGTGGACAGACAAGTTAGATGTCCTTTAGCTTTTCCCTCACAAAAAACTCAACAACCAAAGTAATTATTGTTGTTCATATTATTATTATTTATTTATATAGTGTCCAGCATCTTTCATGGTGCTGTACAACAGCAGATAGGGTAAAACAATACAAATTAAACAATACAACAGTTAATTCAAGACAATGGTGGTTTATAGCTGATGCAGTGAATAAATCAACTACATATTTTTACACAGGGGTGGGAGATATGCACACACATTGCACAGTATTGGGAGACAAAAGGGGAAGAGAGCCCTGGCCAAAAGGCCTTACTGTGTACAGGTTTAACCCCCTTGGCGGTACGCAGTTTCTGAGTCTGCGTCCGCCGGGAGGTTTTTTGACCCCAATGTTTTTTTTTGCCGCTTTAGCTAGCAATTCGCTAGCTAAACGTATGTATTAGGTTGCTCCGGTCCCCCCCCCCCATGCCCACCGATCGCCGCCAGCTATATGTACCTCGCCACGATCCCACGAAGAGCGCAGTTTCCCGATCGGCTTCCGGCGTTGCTATGGCGACGATCGGAGCTGACGTCATGATGTCATCGACTGGGTGAGGGCGCAATTCAATTTCAGTGTTTGCCATGTTTGCCATAGGTGCTATATTACTCAGGTACTCCCCTGCACAAAGCATCAGTAAAACTGCTGTTCACAGAGAGCAGATGGGAATTTTAACTAACCAATTGTGCAATTAGTGTGACCAGTGTTACCTAGGTGATGTGTACATCACCAGGGTCCCACGTGTTATGCTACCTGGGTTGCGCTGATTGCGTACCATGCATGCTGCCTGTCATTAGTACCGTGAAATTTACTGGGCACTCTCGGTTTTGCTTTGTGCAATCCTGAGACTAGGGATATTCAGGTAGCAGGAAAAAAGGGCGCCGACTGAGGGTGGACGAAAAGGGCGCCGCCATAGACTTTAATGCAATAGTGCCGCAGCTGCTGCCACTGTGATAGATGCTGGAAAGGGGGTGCTGAGAGGAGAGCCCGAGGTGAGGGAAGGAATGTCCCCCCTCCCCGCCGATATGTTGCCATGCTCTCCCTTCATGCTTCAACCCCTCCTGCCCCCCAAATTGGCCCTGAGCAGGGGGGCTCCGGGCCCCCTCCGTGGCTTCATGGCTTGCAGACCCTATTGTTACCCCCTGCCGGGGCCCCAGCAATATTTCAGTGTAGCATCCTCCCAGCAGGAATGCTCCTCAGTCAGTCCGTGGCTCCGGGCACAACTTTATCCTCGCAGGGACAATTCTCCTCTCCGACCTGGAACATTTTATTATGCAATAGCATCCCGCGGGTCACAGAGCTGATGCAGCCAGCGGCTGGTGAAAACAGGAGTGCGCGGAGCCATGGACTGAAAGAGGTGTGTGCCGGCCAGGACAGGTGAGACACTACACTAAGACATTACAGGGGCCTGGGGACCACAGGTAAGTTGGGATAGGCACCTTGGGGGGCTCCTACAGGCTCTGGGGCCTTGTGGTTATTGCCCCATTTGACTCTATGGATGTGCCAGCCCTGGTTATAACCACATTCACTTGCAGTTCTTTCTGGATCCTTAACCTATTTTGGTTCCTGGACGTAGAAACTACGTCCAGGAACCATGTGCGCTACCGAGCGCCCCCGCGGCCGATCGCGCGCGTGCATGCGCACTCCCGGCCACGGATTCGGTAGCCAGGGAATCAATGTATCGGGCTATGGTGCCCGATCACTGATTCCTCTCCCCCGCTGAAAAAGCGACAGCTTCTCTCGGAAGCTGCACCTTTTCTGGCCGTTCCCTTCCCGATGCGCCACTCTAAGCGTTTGTTACGCTTAGAGTGACGTCATGGAAACAAACTCATGGCCGCCATCTTGTGGCCAAAAAGTAATACTACACCTGAAAAAAAAAATTAAAATCAACACACATTTACATTATAAATCTATTGTTTACCCCCCACCCTCCCAAAACTACCCAAATAAAATGTTTACTATAAAAATAAAAAAACAGTACAATAAAAAAAAATGTACATATTTACCTAAGGATCTAAACTTTTTAAATATCAATGTAAAGATGAAATATTTCTATATTTTTTTTTATTTTAAACTTTTTAATAGTGATAGATGCAAAATGGAAAAAATGCACCTTTATTTCCAAATAAAATATTGTCGCCATACATTGTGATAGGGACATAATTTTAACGGTGTAATAACCAGGACATATGGGCATATACAATACGTGAGTTTTAATTATGGAGGCATGTATTATTTTAAAACTATAATGGCTGAAAACTGAGAAATAATGCATTTTTCCATTTTTTTCTTATTCTTCCTGTTTTACAGTAAAGTGGCTCTTAGCAAAATGTACCCCCCAAAGAAAGCCTAATTGGTGGCGGAAAAAACAAGATATAGATCAGTTTATTGTGATAAGTAGTGATAAAGTTATAGGCTAATGAATGGGAGGTGAACATTTCTCTTGTGAAAACCACGGAACCTGAATGGGTTAATGGCAGATGATTGAAAAAAATAGGTACATATCTACCCTTTGAGAAAAGTACTAAGGTATCAAAAATATTACCTCCTGGATAAGGCTTGAGCCAATTTCACAAGCAGAGATGAATATGCTGGGAAATCCTGTAAACCAAACTGTACACTGCTGCTCTGGTTTCAAGTTTACATGTAAGTGTTTGTCAGGATGATTGGTCAACAGTGGTGTACCTAGGGCATTTGACAACCGGTGCTGGGAATTATAAGACCCCCCCCCCTCCCCCAAAAAAAGGAAAGTAGTGAATACGGCATACTAAGCGTGCCACGTCAGGTAATACCAGGTATAGGTGCCACGAGTCTAGGTAACATAGTTGCCCCTGGAAAGGTAGCATAGTTCCCTAGAATAAGTAGTACAGTTGCTCCCAGTATAAGTAGTATAGTTGTATAGTTGCCCCCAGTGTAGGTAGTATAGTTGCCCCCAATATAGCTAGTACAGTTGCCCCCAGTATAGCTAGTACAGTTGCCCCCAGTATAGCTATTCAGTTGCCCCCAGTATAGCTAGTATAGTTGTCCCCAGTGAAGGTAGTATAGTTGCCCCCAGTGAAGCTAGTGTAGTTGCTCCCAGTGTAGGTAGTATATTTGCCCCAGTGTAGGTAGTTTAGTTTCCCCCAGTGTAGGTAGTATAGTTGCCCCCAGTATAGCTATTACAGTTGCCCCAGTGTAGGTAGTATAGTTGCCCCCAGTATAGCTAGTATAGTTGCCCCCAGTATAGCTAGTATAGTTTCCCCCAGTGTAGGTAGTATAGTTGCCCCCAGTATAGCTAGTATAGTTGCCCCAGTGTAGGTAGTATAGTTGCCCCACTATAGCTAGTATAGTTGCCCCCAGTATAGCTAGTATAGTTGCCCCCAGTATAGCTAGTATAGTTGCCCCCAGTATAGCTAGTATAGTTGCCCCCAGTATAGCTAGTACAGTTGCCCCAGTGTAGGTAGTATAGTTGCCCCACTATAGCTAGTATAGTTGCCCCCAGTTGCCCCCAGTATAGCTAGTATAGTTGCCCCCAGTATAGCTAGTATAGTTGCCCCCAGTATAGCTAGTATAGTTGCCCCCAGTATAGCTAGTACAGTTGCCCCCAGTATAGCTAGTATAGTTGCCCCCAGTGTAGGTAGTATAGTTGCCCCCAGTATAGCTAGTATAGTTGCCCCCAGTATAGCTAGTATAGTTGCCCCCAGTGTAGGTAGTATAGTTGCCCCCATTATAGCAAGTATAGTTGCCCCCAGTGTAGGTAGTATAGTTGCCGGGTCTCTACCTGGATTTGTGCAATTATAGCAAAATATTTAATGTATCATAGCAGCTAGCTATGATACATTAAATATTTTGCTATAATTGCATAATTGCACAAATCCAGGTAGAGACCCGGTCATTTTTTCTATTTGCTGAGCTTTCCATGCACCTTTCTGGATCCAGGTGCTGACTGGTTAACTCCCTGGTACTCATTATTTCTGCAGTTGAGCTTTGGACTTCTTTTTCTGGGGTAGTATAGTTGCCCCCAGTACAGCTAGTATAGTTGCCCCCAGTGTAGGTAGTATAGTTGCCCCCAGTGTAGCTAGTACAGTTGCTCCCAGTGTAGGTAGTATAGTTGCCCCCAATATAGCTAGTATAGTTGCCCCCAGTATAGCTAGTATAGTTGCCCCCAGTGTAGGTAGTATAGTTGCCCCCAGTATAGCTAGTACAGTTGCCCCTAGTGTAGGTAGTATAGTTGCCCCCATTATAGCAAGTATAGTTGCCCCCAGTGTAGGTAGTATAGTTGCCCCCAGTGTAGCTAGTACAGTTGCTCCCAGTGTAGGTAGTATAGTTGCCCCCAATATAGCTAGTATAGTTGCCCCCAGTATAGCTAGTACAGTTGCCCCCAGTGTAGGTAGTATAGTTGCCCCCAGTGTAGGTAGTTTATTTGCCCCAGGAGGGGGAAGTAGCGCTAGAAGGAGGAGCAGCAGGACAGCGAGGAGGACCAGAACACCCCCCCCCCCCTCATCTGGGTCCCCTCCTTCTGCCTCTCTCCCCCTCCATATAGTAACGGCAAGCAGGCTCGGTGGGGGGATAATTACTCACTTGACTTCTGCGTTCCAAGTGCTGGAATGCAGCGTCATGTCGTCACAACTCTCCGCCTTCAATGCCGCCCATTGTGCTTCCGCTAATCAGGAAGCACAGTGGGTGGCATTGAAGGCGGAGAGTTGTGATAACTGACGCTGCGCTCCAGTGCTTGGAACACAGGAAGTCAGATGAGTAATTATCCGCCCACCACCCGCCTCACCCAGGTGAGGGAGGGGTGGTTCTGTCCACCATCCCTGCCGCTGTCCCTACTGCCCCTCCTTCTAGCGATGCTTCCCCTGCTGTAGGGGGTTGTGACGACACCCCCCTCATTTTTCAGTCACCCGGTGTGCCACGCCCCCCTGCGCCCTATGGTACGAATGCCCCTGTTGGTCAAATAGCATTTTTTTTCCACCATCAGGGACTCCCAGCGCTTTACAAACACCAGTTCCTGCCAAAACTGACCCAACACTAAATTTGGGACCGCACTGTTTTGTAGTGTGTTATTTTGCCTTAACACACTTCACCCAGAGCTGTGGGGACTTCTTGTGTATTTAGGTGACAATGCTTTCCTTAGCTGCAATGTACTATGGGAATGTAACAACAAAAATGACACCCCACTGACTTCAGTGCAAGTCAGAAATCAGGTTTGATAAATTCAGTTTCAGTCAAGTGAATTTCAGCAGATTAGAAAAACAATAACTTTGATTAAGTTGGTTTTGGTGTCTAGAGGACCACCATCTCAGAATAGTTCAGGGTATTTAAAGCCCCATCTCTGCAATCAGTGTCAGATTGGGAGGTGGAAAAACTGCTGGCCAAGCAGCAGAAACCCTGCGATACGACTCCCAATAGATACCTGCAGCAAGTCTTCACTGTGAGCAGCAACGGCGTAGCTAAGAAATTATGGGCCCCGGTGCAAGATTTACATTGGGGCCCCCCAAGCAATCCATACATAACAATTGACACAGTGCACCAAAACCTAACAAGAACAACTGCAGTGTCGGAGGTGCAAGAAGGGGATGGGGAACAGTGTTATGCAGGAGAACCGAGGCGCCAAAAGGATAAAAGGAAGCTAAATGAGCTTAAAAACTAAATTTTTGGTAAATAGAGGAGGTAGTGGTGGACTTACCTCCTCCAAGTAGACACACAACGACTGTAGTAAAGACATTCAATATATTTTATTTATGAACTCCAAATATGCAACGCGTTTCGCAGGTTTGATCCCGCTTCATCAGGCAATAACAACGGAGCAATAGCATATGTGGTCAGTAGAAGAGCCAGGCACCTCTGTGTAATGATTTCTACTATTCAAATCAGCTATAGAAGGGAATATTATCAACACAGGACCAATAAAGAGCTAATACTGTGTTTAAGGGGTGGGCCCCTTGGGCCCCTCTAGCCCAAGGGCCCTGATGCTGTTGCTACCTCTACATCCCCTATTGCTACACCACTGTAGCAACACCTTATTACTGCTGCTTGGCCAACAAGTGGATTTCCTCAGCTTTTCCAGCTCCCGGTCCGACACTGGCTGCATTAAGTAATGTTAGTGATAATATTTACGTTTACGGAACAGTCAGTTTTCTTTTTAGCAAAAAATGTTTCGCAAAAAGTGAAGTTCAGTTGAACTTCTCTAAAACTGCCCTTATCTTACCACCTCCTCTTTATAGCATGTTAGCTGCTTTCCTCTGCCCTACAGGCAATACACACTTCACAAACAGGATATTGCAGTGATCACACATTACCCGCAGTATATTCCCGCAGTATACTGTATCAGCTGTCCTGTATAAGGAGACATGAGGCTACTGATCTTACTCTTCTGCTTTCATGGTAAGTAAATAAATCAGGCTCTCCCTATTAAAGGGTGGATATTATTATACTTACTGCATGTTAAATATTTTGTCCTCCCACATTACTATTATGTATTTATATAGCACTGACATCTTCTGCAGCACTTTACAGAGTACATAGTCATGTCACTGACTGTCCTCTGAGGAGCTCACAATCTAATCCCTACCATAGTCATAGTCTAATGTCCCATATGACTATTATTATTGTGTATTTATATACTGTATAACATTCATCTTCTGCAGCACTTTACAGAGTGCATGTCATAGTCTAATGTCCTACCATATGACTATTATTATTGTGTATTTATATATAACATTATATATAACATTCATCTTCTGCAGCACTTTACAGAGTGCATGGGGCCTGATTTACAAAGCGGTGCTAACAGTTAGCACGCTGGTGAAAAACCCTTTATCATGCCTAAAATCAGTTTAGGCATAATAAGTTTAGGTGTGATAAGTTTAGGTGTGATAAGTTTAGGCATGTTAAGTTTAGGTGTGATAAGTTTAGGCATGATAAGTTTAAGCACCAACTGGGTTAGCACCGCAGTGCACAGCTGATCAAAAGTTTTGCGCTAGCAAAGTCTGGTGCACTTCGCATAGAGTTTAATGGCGCTGCTTTGCGTGCGGGACTTTGCATGCGATCTAAACTCATCTAAACTTATCATGCCTAAACTTATCACACCTAAACTTATCACGCCTAAACTTTTCACACCTAACCTTATCATGCCTAAACTTATCACACCTAACCTTATCATGCCTAAACTTATCACACCTAAACTTATCACGCCTAAACTTATCACACCTAAACTTATCACGCCTCAACTGGCTTTTCACCAGCGTGGTGCAATGGTTATCACGCCTAACGTCTCTAACTGGGTTAGCACCGCTTTGTGAATCGAGCCCATAGTCATGTCACTGACTGTCCTCAGAGAAGCTCACACTCTAATCCCTACCATAGTCATAGTCTTATGCCCTACCATATTATTATTATTATTACTAGTTGACCTAAACTTTAAAATTGGGCTCTAGCACACCGCCACCACCGCTGCATATCAGTGCCCATGCACGCGCACCCATCCGCCACGCGCACCCTTCTGCCCGCGCACACGCCCGCCTGGCCCCATCCTCCTGTCCAAACAGCTGTCCAGTAGCACAAACGTGTGGACACAGGGACAGGATGAAGCAGGGGTACTTAGATTTTATTACATTAAATAATATTAATAATAATTATTATTATTATGTATTTATATAGCACTGACATCTCCTGCAGCACATTACAGAGTACATAGTCATGTCCCTGACTGTCTTCAGAGGAGCTCACAATCTTATCCTACCATAGTCAGTCTAATGATCTACCATATTGTTATTATACACACTATCTGAAGATTCATCGCAAAACTGACAGAGAACGGCCCCTACTTTATATATAGCAGCCGTTCACACTCATCACTCTGCAATAGATTTATTGGATCTGTTGCGGTAAGCGGGCCGTACTTCGGTGCAGTCCGTGATAATCCCGGAAGAGCAGAAGCATTTCCCATGGAGCCTGCGGTGGTAACACATCTGCCCTGGGCTACAGCCTAACCACAGCGGACCATCTGAGTGGTCCCCTCCTGCTGCCTGCTAGCTGCATATTCATCGCAATCTGGACCCTGACAGAGGAATCTTCCTTCCAGCACTGTCAGATATTCAAATATTAATGTAAATGCTTGATTTAAATAAATAAACTGTTCCCATCCCATGCAATATCTCATTATGATGGCTATTAAAGTGGACTTGAACCTTTAAATAGCGCACAATGAAAAGTCTTTTTTACACATATAGTTGCTGAAAAATATCAGGGATGGCCGTAGTCAGCCAACTTCGCTACGCTGGAACTGCGCGTAGTTCTACGCAATTACGGTTCGCAAACTACGGTTTCGAAATCAAGTAGTGTATGCGGACACTTATGCCCTTATGCGGAAAAATGTCTGCATTAATCCGCTAAATATGCTCATGCTTAAACTAATATATGCGTACTATTCCACCTTCCAATGCGGAATTGTATACGCATTGGAAGGGCAATAATATTACTGCGCATACGCAATTAAAAACCTTGATCCGTAAGCAGATAAATAGACGCGGTTACCGCACGCGTAGTTGACTTCGCAATACATACAGTACGTCAACTACGCGTAGCGGGCGAAGCTTCGAATAGCGGTACTACGACTACGAGTAAATACGTAAGTGTAGTTTTTAAACTTCGCCTACGCACTACGATGCATAGTTGCGGACTACGACACGTACATTTGCACTGGCATAGTTTACGAGCGACCCTGAAAAACTGCACTCCTTCTCCTTCGGTTATGCATTCTGCATCTATTTGCATTGAAAGTTTGCAAGAACTCTGATTTTTTTTTTTATTGATTTTTTTTCCTTTAAAAAAAAAAAAGCCTCAAAAGGTTAATCGCAAAGATTTGCATCCACAGTACGTGAATCCCCTATAAAGGGCCTCATGTGGTCACCTAGGACAAACTTCTGAAGAAGTTTTCAACAAAACGTGTCACGTGATCAGGCATGCACATCAATGCATGTGACCACGCCCACTGTGCCTCTGCTCTCTTACTCTCCCAACGGCTGACACATCGGCTATATGCCGCCATCAGCTGCTACCGGCCAGCCATAACCCTCCAGGATGAAATGAATGCCTCCTATCCATCTATGAGAGAAAGGGCAAGCGGTCTGTGGCACAGAGCTCATCTACCTTGCTGGGGAACACATGAGTGGCCACACCAGTGGTTGAAAACGCTGTGGTCTGCTGTAAGGTCAAGGGATTGAGGCTTGACAGTAAGTTGCGTCAGTAATGAGAGCGTCACAGTTTATACTGAGAGGCGTGCTATATGCAGTGGCATATCTAAGGAGCTATGGGCCCCAGTGCAAGTTTTACATCCCCCCCCCTCCACCCCAAGCACTCTATACAGAACGATTGAAACGGCGCACCAAAACCTGCCAAGGACCTCCACAGTGTTAGAGGTGCAAGAAGGGAATGGGGAACAGGTTGTTAATAATTACTGCTATTCAAAGCATCTATAGAAGTGATTATTACCAGCGTTAATACCAGCACAGGAAAAATAAAGAGCTAATACTGTAGTTGAGGGAGGTCACCTTGGGGTCCTCCACACCCCCTATTGCTACCCCACTGGCTATATGGACACGGCTGGTGCCTTGAATGAGTCTATTGCTGTCTGGTGCATACCTGGCTATATTGTTCACTTCAATCATATGGACCTGAAGAATGGACCGTTTTGTACCATGTTCTAACTATTGAAGTGCAATCCTTAATTAAAGGGACATACAGTGGTGTGAAAAACTATTTGCCCCCTTACTGATTTCTTATTCTTTTGCATGTTTGTCACACTTAAATGTTTCTGCTCATCAAAAACCGTTAACCATTAGTCAAAGATAACATAATTGAACACAAAATGCAGTTTTAAATGATGGTTTTTATTATTTAGTGAGAAAAATAACTCAAAACCTACATGGCCCTGTGTGAAAAAGAAATTGCCCCCTGAACCTAATAACTGGTTGGGCTATCAAGTGTTTACGATAACTTGCAACGAGTCTTTTACAGCGCTCTGGAGGAATTTTGGCCCACTCATCTTTGCAGAATTGTTGTAATTCAGCTTTATTTGAGGGATTCCTAGCATGAACCGCCTTTTTAAGGTCATGCCACAACATCTCAATAGGATTCAGGTCAGGACTTTGACTAGGCCACTCCAAAGTCTTCATTTTGTTTTTCTTCAGCCATTCAGAGGTGGATTTGCTGGTGTGTTTTGGGTCATTGTCCTGCTGCAGCACCCAAGATCGCTTCAGCTTGAGTTGACGAACAGATGGCCAGACATTCTCCTTCAGGATTTTTTGGTAGACAGTAGAATTCATGGTTCCATCTATCACAGCAACCCTTCCAGGTCCTGAAGCAGCAAAATAACCCCAGACCATCACACTACCACCACCATATTTTACTGTTGGTATGATGTTCTTTTGCTGAAATGCTGTGTTACTTCTACGCCAGATGTAACGGGACACGCACCTTCCAAAAAGTTCAACTTTTGTCTCGTCGGTACACAAGGTATTTTCCCAAAAGTCTTGCCAATCATTGAGATGTTTTTTTTAGCAAAATTGAGATGAGCCTTAATGTTCTTTTTGCTTAAAAGTGGTTTGCGCCTTGGATATCTGCCATGCAGACCGTTTTTGCCCAGTCTCTTTCTTATGGTGGAGTTGTGAACAATGATCTTAATTGAGGCAAGTGAGGCCTGCAGTTCTTTAGATGTTGTCCTGGGGTCTTTTGTGGCCTCTTGGATGAGTTTTCTCTGCGCTCTTGGGGTAATTTTGGTCGGCCAGCCACTTCTGGGAAGATTCATCACTGTTCCATGTTTTTGCCATTTGTGGATAATGGCTCTCACTGTGGTTCGCTAGAGTCCCAAAGCTTTAGAAATGGCTTTATAACCTTTACCAGACTGATAGATCTCAATTACAGTACTTTGTTCTCATTTGTTCCTGAATTTCTTTGGATCTTGGCATGATATCTAGCTTTTGAGGTGCTTTTGGTCTACTTCTCTGTGTCAGATAGCTCCTATTTAAGTGATTTCTTGATTGAAACAGGTGTGGCAGTAATCAGGCCTGGGGGTGACTACAGAAATTGAACTCAGGTGTGATAAACCACAGTTAAAGTGGACCGAAATTAAAAATACAAGATTTCAGAAATAACATCTATTTTCTAAATTATAATAATAAATAGCAGCCTTTTTTCAGCTGCATGATGACAAATATAAAATATTTTACCTTTATTGGAGGAACCCCTCCTTCCTTTCAAATTGCCGGAATTTTTCCGGCAAACTGGTGGAGTAGATGGTGTCTGGCAATGGAGGAATTGCTAATGGCTGCCCCCAGTATAATCCTAGCTATGAAAAGTGAAGGGTGAAAAGCATGCACTGAAATGTTCATAGGTTTGAAGGAGTGTTTATTTATCTTTGTATGTTTCAGAGTGGTGCAACTAAATATTTTTAATTAAAAAAATGCTTGGTTTGGGTCCGCTTTAAGTTATTTTTTAACAAGGGGGGCAATCACTTTTTCACACAGGGCCATGTAGATTTGGAGGGTTTTTTTCTCACTAAATAATAAAAACCATCATTTAAAACTGCATTTTGTGTTCAATTATGTTATCTTTGACTAATAGTTAACGGTTTTTGATGAGCGGAAACATTTAAGTGTGACAAACATGCAAAAGAATAAGAAATCAGGAAGGGGGCAAATAGTTTTTCACACCACTGTATTTATAGCTGCATATAGAGGTTGTGGTGATATAGTATTGTTTTTAGGTAGGGGGTTTTAGTAGTTCTTGTACATTTTGTGTATTCCAATTCAAGTTTCTATACTTGGTAATTGTAGCTCTGAGCTCCCTTATTCATTGCTATGTACTTCTCTATAGTCGGTGTTTGTTTAGGCAGATAACCTTATCTAGCTAGCAAATAGACTGTAGGCAAACTCTACCTAATGCCTAGTAGCAACAAGGAGGGAAAGAGGCGCCCTGGTATAATAAAAGCATCTAAAATCATCTAAAAACCATAGAAGATATGAGGTGGCTTACTACCATGGAGGTAAGCCACCTCATATCTTCTATCATTTTTAGCTGATTTTAGATGCTTTTATTATAACAGGGCACCTCTTTCCCTCCTTGTTGCTAAACTACTAGTGGAGTCCCCACAGTGGACTTAATTTGCTATTTTTTTAAAAAAGAGAGCGACCAGCCTGCTGGTTCTGGATAGGACCACCCGAGTGGAGTCGGGTTTGTTGTCTCCACCTGCTTCCTGTGGTTGGTTGCCCCAGCAACCTCCCTTTGTGAGTAGTGTTTATTGACATATTGCACTACTGGGCTCCTGTCTTTTGTCTCCTGTGCCTTTTTCTACAGGGTGCTGTTTTACCCCTACTGCAATTGTCTACCTAATGCCTAGTACACACAATGAGATTTTCTGTCAGATTTACAGATGGATTATTTCCAGCATGTCTGATTTCCGACCA